>NC_143058.1:39050441-39202254 GCF_052426305.1 Pelodiscus sinensis | reverse complement strand
CTTAATTATTTAAGTAAGCCCTTTTTAACAATGAAAGGAAATGTATACACTGATTGCTCCCCTAATTAACAATTATTTACACTGGGCTTCATAGTAAATAAAAGTGGTTTTATTAAGTACAAGTAGTAGGATTTAAGAGGTTGTAAGTGAAAACAGGTAGAACAAAGTTGATTACCAATTTAAAAGAAAAGAAAATGCTTAGCTAATTCTAACAATAAAACTTCAGTACAAATTTATTACAAACTCACCCTAAAACTGTTCTTTTTCCAGCAAAGCCTTCAAAACCAGGGAAGTCTCCTTTTCCTTGGGGTCTTTAGTTATTCTCCTGGGTGTGCCATGCAAGCTACAGATAAAGAAACTCCTAGCTTCCTATTGTTTTATAGATACCACCTTTCCATGGACAATTACTTGATCTGCCCCTACCAGTTGGTGTAGACATGTGATTTCCTAACACCAACCACTCTTAAGACTTAAAAGACAAAAGAGGGTATTTATAGTTGGTCATCTAGACATTGAGGGTAACACCTTTGATGGCTTTTATTTGCACATTTAAAACCATAAAGCATTCTATACTCCATAAATCTAACTTTACACATGAGAATGATACATACACCAAAATAAGATATACAGACCCAGGGGATTAAGATATTAAGATTGATAGTTACATGAGATAATTTGTCCAAGGCATAAGTCTATAAGTCCATTTCATAAAGCATGGGGAGGTCCACCACAGCCACTGGTTCAAAACTTTCCATTTTATGGTCCAATCATCTGATTTTGGTTTGTGTGAATCTGCAGATGATTTGTTTTTTGAAAGGTTTGAGGGGGGAGGTATAAACTTGTGTGAGGATTTTCTATATCCCTGAAGAGAAGTGATAATGCAGAGACAGATCCTTCTGAAATTCCTTCTTCCCAATTCTCGTACAGCTGTAAGTGGAGAAGGGGAGGGAGGTGATGAGAGAAAATAAAGGGCCTCTACTGGTATCTCCTTTGTGACTCTCTTGTAACAAGTATAACGTGAAATCTAGAATTTTGGAATCCTCT
Source organism: Pelodiscus sinensis (assembly GCF_052426305.1). NCBI lineage: Eukaryota > Metazoa > Chordata > Testudines > Trionychidae > Pelodiscus > Pelodiscus sinensis. The sequence goes on along the minus strand of NC_143058.1, from coordinate 39,201,210 downwards.
GGTAAGTAAATCTCCTGGGGGTAAGAGACAATTCTCTGGTCAACGTTTTGCAAGCCATTGGGTGAAATACTGATTTCTTTCTTTTCTTCAAGGTAAATGAAAAGTTGGAAAAAAAATTCAGAATGTGGGGTAAAAAGTGTAGACGATAAAACACAGTGTTATCAGGCAGATGTGAACATCTATAAATCACCAACAAGATATTAATAAAAGCAATATATTGTGCCCAAAAAATAGACAGTTGAAAACATTCCTAAAAATCATCTCTGGTTGCTTGGTTTTAGTAAAGGAATAGAGTGGCATAACATCAGTGCAATCTTAAAATTTTGACTGAAAACTTGATCTACGCTTACTGACAGTAAGTTGGTTTGTGTTTGTGTTTTTGGTTTGTTTTAAATTTCATTCACGTTTCTACTTACCTATAGACTTATCTGGGCTTTTTAACTAGAATGGTTTGTTCAGACTCTCATCTCAACTACACTGATGTAACCTAAGGTAACCACTTTGAAATCAGTGGGATTATCTTGATTTAAATCAGTGTGAATGAGAAATCACTGGAGCTATACCAAGTTACAACAATGTAACTGAGATAAGATTCTGGACTCTTTCACTCTTGTTTTATTCAAAAGAGTATAGACAGTAATTTTGGCAATATGTAAGCAAAGCTTTACTACTCTTGAGGAAGTATCAGAGGGGTAGCTGTGTTAGTCTGAATCTGCAAAAGTGACGAGAAGTCCTGTGGCACCTTATAGACTAACTGAAGTGTAGGAGCATAAGCTTTCGTGGGCAAAGACCCACTTCGTCAGATGCAACTGACGAAGTGGGTCTTTGCCCACGAAAGCTTATGCTCCTACACTTCAGTTAGTCTATAAGGTGCCACAGGACTCCTTGTCGCTTTTACTCTTGAGGAAAAGGTTGTAGTCCAAATTCAAGCCTAACATAAACTTGCATGGTTTCCATTGACCTCAGTAAGAGTTATACCCATTTACTGACTTCAGCACTCTAGTGCTGAATTTGCACATTATGTATTCTATTCCACAGGAACACAGACTTGAAGAATATTTCTGTAGCTGAAGTGAACTTTCCAGTCTGGGAGTTGATAGAGGGAGGTTCTTCCCCCCTAAAACCTCATTTAATATAAATATTTTTATAATTATGATTATATTCACTCTTTCCTGATGAATCATTTGAGGGGTTTAAAAGATCTTCAGCCACTACAATGAGAAATCATATTGGATTACAACGAGTTATCAATTTATCATCCATTCTGCCTAATTTTTTTGCTGGGGAATTTTGATTTGTTTTTCTGGTGTTTTTTCCCTTCATTTGTTGGGAACAGTAATATTCTATCTATGGTTTTGTGAAATTGTGTTAGTATAGTGAATGTAGATTCTATTTTCAGTTCTTTTTAAAGATACCACAAATAAGTAGCATTTAATGGACAGCCTAAAGCTTCTACACATCCTCTCTTTTTTAAGTTGCATTTTATGCAATAATAATTAACAGTATGAGCTTTGACAGTACCTCAGTTCTTTTTCCCCTTTCTCAGTTGTGGTTGGAGATCTGCATTTTTCTTTTTATTTGTATCTGTTTATGGGGATTAGGAGGGTAAGAGACTTAATTTTGATATATCTCTTCTCCCGGGTAGTCTATGTGAATGATATAAATGTATATGTAATTCAAAATTATTCCAGTCTGCCTGAGAGGCCTCAGATGGTGTGTGTCTGGGTCAAAGAAAATAAAACACACCCTCAAGAAAGTCTCCTCCACTACTTACAACATGTACATGATTGAAAAATATACCTTCTTAATATATTGAGCAGATGGAATCATATTATGGACAACTGAATTTTATGGACAACTGCATTTTTTCTACAACTGTTTAAGATGGCAGATCTGGTTTTCAAACAGTTGTATTGGTTTTAAAATCCTGGCCATTTCCGAGACTTCAGTAATGTTCATGTGTAGCTGCATTCTAACACTGTCTTTTAGGGCTTTTACTATTATGCCATAAATTGTCAACATGATCTAATCTAATCTAAGGAATTAAACATTCCCATCTCAGACACACACCTCCGGGCAACATTACATATCTAAAAACTCTGCTGCTTCAGAGCTGTTTTTGTTTTTAATCATATATAGTCCCACTATTGCTATGTCTAGACTGCAAGCCTCTTTTGAAAGAGGCTTTTTCAAAAGTATCTTTCGAAAAAGCGCTTCTAAACAACAAGAAGATTTTTTCAAAAAAGCAGCTCACTTTTTCAAAAGAGAATCTAGATGCTTTTTTTCAAAAAAGCCCTGTTTTCATGCAATAATGCCTTTTTTCAAAAGATGACTTTTGAAAAAAGGCGTTATTCCTCGTAGAATGAGGTTTACTGCCGTCGACAAAACCGCCACATTCTTTCAATTTACTGTCAACAGAATGTGGCAGTAGTCTAGTTGCAGGGACAGTTTTTTTTTTAAAAAAAGGCCACTTTTTTCAAAAAAACCCTGTAGTCTAGACACACCCTTGTGTCTCCATTATTTTAATCACTTTTGATTGGTCTATTTCATTTGCTGCTAACTGTATTGTACGTTACATGCTCTATGGGCAGAATTTGTTTTCCTGATAGCACCACTACTAACTAGATGTGCAGAAACTAATAGGGGTTGCAATCATCATGGAACAGAAGGTTCCCCATTCTGGGCTGGGATCTGTGCCTGCTGTTTTTGGCAGAGGCAGCTGATGACAACTGATACAGAACTACCTGAATTCTCCATATCTTCTCTAGGCATGTTTTGATTAAATCTCAGTATGGATGCTTATTAGAATCATAGGGTTGAAAGAGACCTCAAGAGATCATCAAATCCAACCCTCTTGCTCAAAGTAGGACCAATCCTAACTAAATAATCCCAGCTGGGGCTTTAAAACACTACATGCATTTCTCTCTACCCTCCAAGGAAAAATTCCTCACCTCTGGGCTGTGTGAATACTAACAGTGCAGAAAAACTGAACCAGATGAGAAGATGGAGTTCCCAGACTTACACTGGAGAGGTTAGCCTCTGATGGCTACTGCCATTATATTTACCTGCATCTCTGCAGGAATGGGTGATCAAAGCTCCTATTGGCTAGGAAGCAGCTCCCATTGGCCACAACCAATGGGAGCTGCGATCCCCCGCACCCACAAAGGCACAGGTAAAGACAGTGGTGAGGGGGCCCACCAGAGGTAAACCCTGGCAGACAGGGTCAGACTGAGACATGTGGGTGCCCCGGGCAGGCTAATAATTTGGCGCCCCTTCAAACAGATACAGAGTGTTAGTGGGGGCAATGGACAGGGTTCTGGGGTGTGGGGAGGGGACAGGGCTCTGCAGCAGGGGACAGGGAGCCAGTGGGGGGAGAGGGGACAGGGTTCTGCGACAGGGAACAAGGTGCCAGTAGGAGCAGGGAGTTCCCTGCACCTGCCTCCTCCTAGGACTTTTCCCCACTCCCCCCATGGAGCAGGGAAGCCCCAGCGGGCGCCTCTTCTGGGGCCAACTCCCCCCTCCTGCAGAGAAGGGTGCGCCTAGGCTGAACACCATGGCCAGCTGGCCAGGCAGCCCTCCTCTTTGCTCCAGCCCAGCTGCCCTGTGCTCAGCCCCAGGAAGCTGCGCTGCTCTCCTGCTGGCTGGGAAGCCCTTCCTCTTTCCTCCAGCTCAGCTGGATTGAGGTGCAGCCTCTCCAGCCTGAGTGTGGTGCAGCTGCACTGGAGCAAAGAGGAGCAGCTACCCAGTCAGTTGGCCATGGTGTTCAGCCCAGGTGCACCATGCTTTACCTGCGCTGGAGCAGAGGAGAAGCCTCCCATTCAGCTGGAGCGTGGTGCAGCCTTTGCTTCTGCTGAACACCGGGGCCAGCTGACCAGGCAGTTTCCCCTCTGTTCCAGCCCACATGGCGTGTGGTGCACCTGGGCTTAAAACCACTGGCCGGGCAGCCGCTCATCTTTGCTTCAGCCCAGCTGCCCTGCGCTCAGCCCAGGGAGGCTGCACCGCACTCCAGCTGAGCTGGGGCAAAGAGGAAGGGCTTCCCGATCAGCTGAAGTGCAGCTCAGCGTCCCAGGGCTCAGCAGAGGGCATCTGGGCTGAAGCAAAGAGGAGCTGCTGCCCAGCCAGCTGGCTGTGGTTTTAAGCCCAGGTGCATCACGCTCCATGTGGGCTGGAGGAGAGGGGAAGCTGCCTGGTCAGCTAGCCACGGTGTTCAGCAGAGGCTGTGCCGCACTCCAGCTGATCGGGGGCTTTCCCTCTGCTCCAGCCCATGTGGAGAGTGGTGCACTTGGGCTGAGTGCCATGGCCAGCTGGCTGGGCAGCCGCTCCTCTTTGATCCAGTGCAGCTGCACCGCGCACAGCCCGGGGAGGTTGCGCCTCGCTCCAACTGGACTGGGGCAAAAAGGAAGGGCTTCCTGATCAGCAGGAGTGTGGCACAGCCTCCGCAGGCTGAGCACAGGGCAGCTGGGAACTGCATAGCCCGTGGCAGGTGTACAGGTTGCGCAGCCCCAGTTCTGGGCATCCCCTCTTGGGCGCCCTGTGTGGCAGATTTTGCACACGGGAGAGACCAGCGCCGCCGCTCCCTAAGCTTTGCCAGCCACCCGCGGACTCGCTTTCTGTCAGCTGAATGAAAACTGAGGCTCCAGAGGCAATGCCGTTGCCTTTAACTCATCGCTCCTGAGTCTCAGCGCAGGAGCTGGGGCTGTGGGCAGGACGCGGCCGGGCGAAGCAGCTGCCACCCTACTGCATTCCATGCACCAGCCCTAGAGATGCCCACGGATGAACCGGGGTGTGTTTTAGTGCCCCTCCTCCCATAGATTGGCACCCAGGGCAGCTGCCCAGCTAGCCCAGCCCTTAATCCGGCCCTGCTGGCAAACTGGATCTGGTCCATGGGCTGGTATTTGCCCACCACTACCCTAGCATATAACAGAAAATAAACACGAGGGCACATCTAGACTATGTTTTACTTTCAAACAAAGATATGCAAATTCAGCGGGAATTTGAATTTCTTCTTCTGATCGCTTTTTTGAAAGAGTTTTTTTCAAAAAAGCAAGCAGTTGAGACACGGTTCTTTCTAAAAAAAAAACCCCTATTTTCAAAAGAAGCTTCTTCCTCAAAAATTGAGGTTTATAGGTTCTTTTGAAAAAAGGGTTGGTTATTTTCGAAAGAGCCGTGTCTAGATTGCTTGCTTTTTTGAAAAAAAAACTTTCAAAAAAGTGATCAGAAGATATGTATATTCCTGCCGAATTTGCATATCTTCTTTTGAAAGTAAAACGTAGTCCAGATGTGCCCAGAGTGAGTTGCCAAATAAAAACCCAACTGATTGATCAACCAAATACTCAGACTGTGTAATGAGATGCTGACCTCCTCAATAGTGTTTTGAGTCTGTTCATAATAGATAAGATGTTCCTATAAAATATTAATTCTTTATTACAATTATTATTATTACGCACAAACAGCCACACTTTTGATTTTTAATCTGTTAAAAGAGTTGTTGTCACATTAAAGGTCTAGAAAACATAACTAACAAGGGAAGATTAAAAAAATTGGGTTTGTTTAGTCTGGAGAAGAGAAGACTAAGTGGGGACATAATTGTTTAAATTATCTAAAAGGTTGTTACATGGAGAAAGGCAACAAATACTCTCCTTAACTTCTGATGACAGGACAAGAAGCAATGGGCTTAAATTGCAAGAGAGGTTTAGGATGGACATTAGGAGACACTTCCTAGCTGTCAGGGTGGTTAAGCACTGGAATAAATTGCCTAGGGAGGTTGTGAAATTTCCATTATTAGAGATATTTAAGAGCAGGTTAGGTAGACATCTACCAGGGATGATCTAGATGGTTCTTGGTCCTGCTGTGAAGGCAGGGGGACTGGACTTGATGATTTCTCAAGGTCCCTTCTGGTTCTAGTATTCTATTATTCTTTCTGATGCTCTGAAAGAATGCTGATAAACATTTATTTTATGGCACCCAAATATTTATGGCAACTTTGAAAATTTGAGTACCAAATTAATATTTTAAAATTATCTTAAAATATTTCAGTGGTGTCTAGGGACTTCCCTTTCATTAGGTGCCTAAATTTGAAAAGAGAAGACATTTATATTTTTGAAAAAAAATCTACAGCACATTAAAGGGGAGACTTCCCACATACCTGAAGGAAGTTATGGGCAAACCTTTCATTGGAAGACAATGTAATTTGGGTGTCTAGCTCCCCTAGCCTCCTTCGAAAATTCCAGCTAAGTTCTCTATAAGTGCTTCTTAATAATTACTAACGAAACTTAGGGTCTGTGGAGATGTCCGTGCTCTTATTGTCTTCATCTCCCTGTTAGGGTTTATGCTCAGAAGGACTTACCTTGTTGGAGAGCTTAAACATTCTTGGTTTCTATTGGTTGCCATTTTCCTGACTGACATGACAATGAGGGACTATTTATTGGTCCCTGTTAGTGGCAACTAAATCAGAGAAGAAGGATATTTTTTGTATTTCTTGGTTGTATATAGCCGTTATATCTGCTCATCTGAATTTGCTGAATTAAAATGGATATTGTACACTATCATTTGCAGTAGATGATTAGGAATTATAAATATAGTTATATTATAATTTTATGGTTATACTAATTGGTTACTACGCCACTGCTCATATACAGATACAATTGTGGGATACACAGTAGTGTATCTGATAAGCAGCTCTAAAGAAAGCCAAGAGATTAACTTGAACTATAACTCTTATATTAGGCCAATGATTTAAATGTGATATAAAAGGTTCCCGGTATTGTATTCAGTTGATCAAAACAGTTATTTAAAATATTGGACTCTAGCTATTTTCATGAATCCACATTTTTACATAGATATCAAACGTGTCTCATTTACAGGCTACATTTAAAGGATGGATGGATATTATGTATGCAGCTATTGATTCAAGAGCTGTAAGTACAATAATCGGTCTAAAGTATTTTCTTTGTATAGATTTGAGGTCTAAGTTATAACACATATATAGATAAAGAGAGAATTAAACGAAAATTAGTGAGCGAGCATGGAAAAATGAATTATTTATTGTAAACTGATAGCAAAATTGCCATTGATTTCAGTGGATGCAGGGCAAAATAAATTAAATAATAAGAGAGCTGAGCTACTGTCCCAGAAACAAGTATTTTGGACCTTTGTGTTGTGAGTTGCTGTTTTTTCAATGAATTGTTGACATGGAATGTTAGTGCTGACTTTTTTTTCCCAAAACTTGTTTTGTAGGTACTGGAACAACCTAAATATGAAGACAACCTATACATGTATCTTTATTTTGTCATCTTTATCATTTTTGGGTCTTTTTTTACCCTGAATTTATTTATTGGTGTTATTATTGATAACTTCAACCAGCAAAAGAAGAAGATAAGTATTGAAATGTGTCATCTATGTCCTAAAGGCAATATAAAGACATTGCTTTGTTGAAGTCATAAAAACATGGATTGATTGGTTCCAGGAATTTATTCTCATTGAAACCATTGAAAAACATTATTACATAAAAGCCTACCAAGAAACAGTATGTTATTGCTTCATAGTAGTCGAGGTGATGAGTAAGACACTCTTTCCCCATCCCTACGTCCCCGCTGCCAATTATTTTATGTCCTGCGGATAGTCCTTTCAATGTAACTGGAAGGCTAGCACATTCTTATTCCTGATCACTTCCTACAAAGTCTTTATATGGTTGCATCATTGATTCTAGGACATTTTATGCAAACACTTATTTTCCCTAGGTTTGTTTTTGCTTTTTGGCTGAAAATTCTGGTCCTTCTCCATCTGAAGGTTATTATTTTAAATCTGTAAAGATAATCTTCTGGGCTATTTTGAGCTATCCATTAATACAAAACAGTAATTTAGTTTTTGTGGAGTTTGTGGAGTGAATAATCCCACTAATGGAATTTATGGTGCTAGTGCCTCAATGATCCTGAACCTTCTGGAAAGCTATGATGGCACTGGACACTTGGGCACAGATTCACAGAAGATCATAAATACCCACCTGCCACTTTAATTTCATAAATCCTAGTAGCTGGTCCAACTAGAGGTCATAAAAGCTGCTCAACTGGTACCAAACTGGTAGATACCTAAGCTTGCTTGGTGCCTGGATTTTTGCAATAAAAGTTCTCTAGACTCCTGTGTTGTTACATCTGAGGATGTGTAATGCAGCCATATGTGCCAGATGTTCAGATACCTAAGACCCAGAACAATGCATGAATCAGGAGAAGATAGGTTTTGCTGCACCTAACTTTCCTGCAGGGACTAATCCAAGTGTGCTCAGAGCTCACATGCCGGCTCAGAGTCCTATAGGTGATCTTACACAAAATGATGGGGAGAGAAAGGGAAGACATCCCTTATAACTTTTAGCCCAGCCGTTAAGTTAATCACTATGTATGAGACCAACAAGTTACCCTCCACACTACATATAGAATCAACAGAAAAGATTTGAATTGCAATCTGCCATATACCACTGGCCTATGGAATACTCCAATGTGGTGTTCCTTCATTCTCTCCTGTTCAAGCTGTTCCACTGTGGATAAATAATCTTTAAAAGTCATTCAGAGCAGATGGAGTAGCTCCTGGATCTTCTGCCTCCGTGTTGAATTCTCAAATACCAGGCTACAGTGTCATTCTCATGCTCATTCTTTCTTTCCCCCAGCCCAGTGATTCTTTAATTATTTATTCAAAGTAGAACAGTTTCAAAGGGAGAGACTGCAAGCCTCACACATCAATTTTTCCCCTTGCACAGGAGTTAGGCCATCTAACTGAGGAATTACAAAATCCAGTTCAAATACTTTCACCCCATCAAATGGAGGAGGGGACTTGAATTGTGGGTTGCCCGCAACTAACCACTGCATGAAAACTTTTATGTGGGACATTCTTTTCTCCCAGATTCTTGCTCAAATCGTGTAGGTGCCCAACACAAAAAGACGGTTTGCAGCTGAGAAACCTAAGCAGAGAGCAGCACCTCCCTGTAGCCCAAATGTAGGCACCTATCTCTCAGAGAGGAGCAGGGCTTAGCACAGACCCCCTCAGATTGGCATCTTTCACTGACTATTTTATGTGAAGGCTGCCCAACAATGCTGCTTTTTGTGAGTCTCTTTGGGTATATCTACACTAGCCCCCTAGTTCGAACTAGGGTGGCTAATGTAGGCATTCGAGCTTCATTTGCATGTTCCCAGGCGGGCGCCATTTTTAAATCCCCTTAGTTCAAACTGACTGGCCGCGGCTACACGCAGTCAGAAGTTAATCCGAACTAAATCCTTAGTTCGGATTAACTGTTATTTCTCGTGCTATTAGGTGCCATCTGCTATCTCAGTTTGAGATTGGATTCCTGTGTGTGTACTGCAGGGTGGAGACTAAAATTGTGCAGGATATTTAGTTAAACTCCAGAATAGCTGAAAAATACTGATCAGTTTGTAATTAGAAAAAGAACTTCTGAAACCCAGCCATTAAGTTCAATACAACCATTAAGTCCCACAACATCTGTAGCTGGGAAATGCAAGTTTGTTAAACTCAGTAGACAATTCCAGAATTAAAAATGAACAGGCCACTTCCACCTCCTCTGAACAGCCTACTGAAAAGAAAAAATGGTCCCGGCAATATAGTGTTGATTTCTTAATGTATGGATTTACTAATTGTACTAAATCCAATCAATTACCAAGGCCCCAATGTATTATTTATAGCGAAGTGCTTGCAAATGAGAGTTTAAAGCCATCCAAGTTAAGGAGACATTTGGAAATGAGGCATGCAGAATTTATGGATAAGCCACTGGACTATTTCCAAAGCAGTGGGAACTTAATTTATTAGTTCATGTACTCAGATGGTCAACTATTTTGAATGATAAAACATGAGTAGCATCTTATTTGATTGCATATCATGTGACAAAAGCAAAAATGGTTCATATCATTTCTGAAAAAATTATTCTTCTAGCATCTGTAGATACGGTATGGAACATTTTTTATGAGAAATCTGCTGAAAAGTTGAAAACTGTTCATCTCAGTATCAACAAAGTGTCTTGGTGAATATCTGATATGGCAGAGAATTTGGAAGCCCAACTTGTAACGGGCTTATAGTCAGTTGAAGATTTTGCCATACAACTTGACATAAGTACAGATATTTCAGATTAGTTAATATTGTTGGTTTATGTGAGGTACGTATGATAAGATGATTTTAAGTAGGATTTGCTGTGTTGTTTGTCCCTGCCAATACGTAGAACCAGGGTACTGGTATTTGAAGCACTGAATGACAGCATAGTAGTGAAATGCAGATTGGAATGAAGTAACTGTAAAGGAATACGTGATGCTGCAGCAAATATGACTGGAAAGAATAGTGGAGTTGTGAAGAAATCTTAGAGGTAGCTGAAAATGGCATATTTGGAATCATTGCTTCATTCACCATGAAGCTTTGGCATCCAGGGGTATTCTTTCTGATCCAATGGAAGTATTGAAGGAAGCAGTGCAAATTGTGAACTTTTTAAAAGGGAGTTCATTTAACTGCAGGCTTTTTGAAATGCTGTTCACAGAAATGGGAGTGCAACACATACACTTGCTATTTCACACTGAAGTAAAGTGGCTTCAGTGGGGCTGAATGCTTACCAGGGTGTACAAACTCAAGAATAAAGTTTGTGGTTTTTTCATGGAGAAATGATCAAACTTAGCATCAAATGATGACAGCTGGTTAACAAATTTGTCATACCTTTCTGATATTTTTTTCGATTTTAAATGAACTAAACATTAAGTTGCCAGGCAGATTCAATGATTTATTTAGACACTATGAAGAGATAAAAGTAATCCAAAAGTCGTTGGCACTGGGGCAGCTATTACATGTTCTCAGCACTCTTATGACACATGAAGGAGAACAACATCAATGATGATTGAGTGAAATTAAAAGTTATACAGTTACATCTGGCTACTCTGTTTGACAGTTTTAATCACTATTTCCCAGCAAACAGGTTTAAATTTTTAAATGAAAACACAGGATAAAATATCCTTTTGCTTTTGAAAATACTGCGGCAATAATGCAGTTAAATCTGACCCCTGAGCAAGATAATGAACTGCTGCATCTCACCAGTGATTATACCCTGAGAACATGATACAAATCAATAAACTTGTCATTCTTTTTGGTCAGTGTTTTCAAAGATCTGCTGCTAAGTAAAATAAGTGTGTTCTTTTGTTGCTGCCTTTCACAACATGTGTGAAGTGTGATTTTCAACTATGACAATATTAAAAACAAAAGAAAGAAATCGACTTAACAGTGGACCTGATATGTGGGTAGCACTTTCATCCTGGATTCTGACTGGAATGAGATTATAAGGAACAAACAGGCTCACCAATTACATTAAGACAAGTATCTCAATGTGATTAAATTAAGGCTACATCTACACTGCAGAGTTTTTGTACAAAAATGGCTGTTTTTGTGCAAAAACTTACGGAGCATCCACACTACAAGCACATTCTTGCACAAGAAAAAGTACAGTAAATCGTAAGAACACAGGGCTTTTTGTGCAGGAGTTATTCCTCTTTCTACGAGGAATAAGCCTTTTTGTGCTAAAATGGCCATCAGAGCTTTCTTGCGCAAGAGAGCGTCCACACTGCCATGGATGCTCTTGTGCAAAACCACATCTCTTGGGCAAAAACACATGGCAGCGTGGACGCGCTCTTGTGCAAGAACTCTTACACAAAAAGTTCTTGTTCAAGAAGTCTGTAGTGTAGATGTAGCCTTAATGTTTTCTTTATAAGTAATGGTTTTGTCTTGTGTCATTTACGTGCAGTGGATAAAGCTGGGATGTATTGTTAATATTTATGAAAACTCTAAAGAGATATAATTATTGGGTCGTGGGCATACATTATTTTCCCCAACTGGGTCACAAGAAAAATTTGTTTGAAAACCACTGCTCTAGAGGTTTCTCTTTTGAAAACTCCCAAGGTCACCGATTCCCTGACCTTGTGGGTATGCTCCCATCATCCAAGTGCAAAACTCCTTTCTTTTTGAACCGAGGAAGATTCACTTGGGAACTTCTTCCTGTGGGGTACCCCAAGCTCTTTTATCACAACAGAGACCTTGAAAAAACAAACTGTAATCTCTCATATATGGCCTTTCAGTCCTCGGCATGCATATAAAGACTTCCTATTACCTTCCAGGACACAAGAATCAGATCATGGCATGAACATGGCAACACTCAGCATCACCTGCCTAAGTTCCTTTGTGAATCTTGCCTTTGGTGTCTTAGACCATTATTAGGAAAATGAGAGCCACATCTTCCTCAGTTCTTTTTGAACCATGGTTTGTTATGCATCTGAGGAATCTCCCTGTTGTGCCAAGTCTTCCTGATGGATATTCTTTAAAATCTTTACTTACACTAACTCTTCAGATAGACAAAACTGTAAGGGGAAGCTGAGTTGTAAATCTACAGCATACTAGTATGCTGTGCACTGAATATCTCTGGGTGTGTCTAGACTACATGCCTCCTTCGACGGAGGCATGTAGATTAGCCAGATCGGAAGAGGGAAATGAAGCCGCGATTAAAATAATCGCGGCTTCATTTAAATTTAAATGGCTGCCCCGATCTGCCGATCAGCTGTTTGTCGGCAGATCGGGGGAGTCTGGACGCGATGCCCCGACAAAGAAGCCTTTCTTCATCGACACAGGTAAGCCTCGTGAAACCAGGTTTACCTGTGCCGATGAAGAAAGGCTTCTTTGTCGGGGCATCGCGTCCAGACTCCCCCGATCTGCCGACAAACAGCTGATCGGCAGATCGGGGCAGCCATTTAAATTTAAATGAAGCCGCGATTATTTTAATCGCGGCTTCATTTCCCTCTTCCGATCTGGCCAATCTACATGCCTCCGTCGAAGGAGGCATGTAGTCTAGACACACCCTCTGTGAACTCTTCAACTACATACTGACAGACCTTAGGCTATGTCTAGACTGCAAGCCTCTTTCGAAAGATACTTTCGAAAAAGCCTCTTTGGAAAAAGAGCGTCTAGACTGCAAGCAGAACTTTAGAAAAAGCAAGCCGCTTTTTTCGAAAGAAAGCAACGAGTGAGTCTGGATGCTCTCTTTCTAAAAAGCCCTGTTGGCATTCAAGAATGCCTTTTTTCAAAAGAGCACTTTCGAAAAAAGGCGTTCTTCCTCGTGGAATGAGGTTTACCACCGTCGAAAGCAAAGCCACGTTCTTTCGATTTAATTTCGAAAGAACGTGGCTGCAGTTTAGACGCAGGTGAAGTTTTTTCGAAAAAAGGCTCCTTTTTTTGAGAAAACCCCTGAGTCTGGACACAGTCGCTCTGGACAGTGCAGTCTAGACGCTCTCTTTCGAAAGAGGCTTTTTCGAAAGATACTTTCAAAAAAGCCTCTTTCGAAAGAGGCTTGCAGTCTAGACATAGCCTTAGTGTGCATTGGAGTACCGCGGGGAACTTTTAATGGCATGGCAACAGAAGCCACATGGACCCTAATTGTATGGCATGGTAATGTGCCATACATAGATTTACACTTCATATTATTGCACAGTAAGGCTAAGTCTACACTGGCATGATTTTCCGGAAATGCTTTTAACGGAAAAGTTTTCGGTTAAAAGCATTTTCGGAAAAGAGCATCTAGATTGGCACGGACGCTTTTCCACAAAAGCACTTTTTGCGGAAAAGCGTCCGTGCCAATCTAGACGTGCTTTTGCGCAAAAAAGCCCTGATCGCCATTTTAGCCTTCAGGGCTTTTTTGCACAAAACAGTACTGTGCTGTCTACACTGGAACTCTTGCACAAATGATTTGCGCAAGAGGGCTTTTGCCTGAACGGGAGCAGCATAGTATTTCCGCAAGAACACTGATGATCTTACATGAGATCATCAGTGTTCTTGCAGAAATTCAAGCGGCTAGTGTAGACAGCTGGCAAGTTTTTCCTCAAAAGCAGATGATTTTGCAGAAAAACTTGCCAGTCTAGACACAGCCTAAATGTTTGTCCAGATAAGTCCTTAATATCTGTTACTCTTAGCAAGCTCATTTTTTTCATGACCCTCAAAGACCTTGGATCCCAGTGCCAATCTGTTACCTAAGTCAGAAAACAGTTTTCATTTCAATACCGATATTAGAAAGAACCTCAAGAATTCAGGTGCTGTACCTTTATGCTGTCTATATCCTAGGTGGCGCTGACATTTCAGCAGTGCCCTGGAAATGCCCTCATCAAACAGGACTGACTTTTAGAGTTCATGTCAGATGCCAACTATTTTCTCTCTAACCCTCTGGAAACAATAGGAAGAAGAGAAAATATATTGAAAAAGATACCCAAACATAAGGGGATAGCACCATAGAAAAAAGTAGTAATAGTATTTTTCTTGGAAAAGCATCAATTGGTCATTGACATTTCTGGATCCTTCTGATCTCCATGTTCAACCTCGTCTCTCTAGTGCCAAAGACACCATCAGCATCTCCTGTTCATATAATCTTTGCCTTACCAATGTCATTTAATTGGACTCCTTTCCCAGATGTCTTCTCTTCCAAGCAGTCTCCGAAGAGGCAGACTTGTTTCATTCAGTTGCCCTATCCCAGTTACCCTGATTCATTCCTACAACTAATTCCTCCTTCCATTTTAGAATTTGTATTCCCAAAGACCATTTCTTTCCTTCAACAGACATCTAATAGAAGGCCTTTCCATCACAGAAAACTACAGAGAAAGGAAAAAGTATTCAGGAGACCCAGGGAAGCGCAAACCTTCTGAAGGCAGAATGGTGAAAACCACAGAAATAGGACAGGTTCCTTCAGGGCCTGTAAGAAGTGTGAAGATTTCTGAGGGAAAAGCACAGATCTGTATGGACTGGAGGCAGTGGGAAACGAGCTTGACGAAGCACTATAAAGGAAGTTTTCATGGCCAATATGGCATGGTGCCTACAGCACGCATTAGGGATATGGTACACATGTTATACTGAAAGAATGTCACAGGATCTTTATAGGGGGATCAGGCAAAACACCACATTTATTGACAACGTAACATTACCCTGTTATATGTATATTCACACATACTCTCTCTCTCACACACACACACAAACATAGTCTTCTCATTGCTTAAAGTTATCAGTCTGTGCTCACCTTAAATCACTGCCCAGGTGAGTTAAATGCAAGGAGGAGAGGGAGTGTCTCTCATTCTAGACCAATGCTCCGATCTTGACAAGACGAGACCCGGAGATTCATGCAGGATGCCCTGTCTTTTATAAGATTTTTCTCCCATTCAAGTCTATACATTCTGCTGTGTCAGTTCTTAACCAACCACCATTTTAATATGTTTGTCTGGAAGTTATTCTTTGCCAATTGACATCATCATGTTGTGCCTCCTTCCCAGTGTTTATTTCAAAGCTATCTTGTTTGTAAAAGGGTGCTTGTTCTTAACTCTCCAAGGCCATCCATAATATCCTCCATTGGTCTGCTTTGTATTTGGCCTCAGTATATGGTACCTTGATGCGTCTTCTACAAACACATTCCAAACTCATTCACTCCCCAGGAACTACACAATCATTTCACACATGGGAAAACCTATACAATTGTTCATACAAAAGGTATCAATCTATTTCAATATAAAACTTCTATTAGTACAAACTTTTAATCATTCACCATATATTCTTTATAACGCTAATGTATATTCTAATCACTTCTGAGAGCAATAGTGTGATCATGCTAAATCACAAGAATCCTTCTGATTACTGTTTTGACATCATATACAGACACAAGGGCTATGTCTAGACTGGCATGATTTTCCGCAAATGCTTTTAACGGAAAAGTTTTTCCGTTAAAAGCATTTGCGGAAAAGAGTGTCTAGATTGGCACGGACGCTTTTCTGCAAAAGCACTTTTTGCGGAAAAGCGTCTGTGCCAATCTAGACGCGCTTTTGCACAAGAAAGCCCCGATCGCCATTTTCGCAATCGAGGCTTTTTTGTGCAAAACAATACCACATTGTCTACACTGGCCCTCTTGCGCAAAAGCATTTGCGCAAGAGGGCTTTTGCCTGAACGGGAGCAGCATAGCATTTCTGCAAGAACACTGACAATCTTACATGAGATCATCAGCGTTCTTGCAGAAATTCAAGCGGCCAGGGTAGACAGCTGGCAAGCTTTTCCGCAAAAGCAGTTGCTTTTGCGGAAAAACTTGCCAATCTAGACGCAGCCAAGCAGTTTGCCTGATGCTAACCAGAGAAGAGCGATGGACAGAGTTACAGTTCTTTAATATTCATTCTTACACTACAATTAAGCTATATTTTATGAAACATTGTAATACTCTGTTGTCTACTCACCTAGATTCAAGTCCCTGCTCTGAATCAGGCATAAGAGGCTAACTGAAACTCAGAACATATTCATTCAACATTACTACTAGATTTAGCTCCACAGTTTGATGCCAGGTTTGACAGCTGCTTTACAATTTTTTTACTTGAGAATTCCTCAGACTATCAGTCATCCAGTTTACCAGCTTAATATGAACAGGGTTCCTGAAGAAGAAAAAGAGATTATCAGTAGCTGTAGCTCTTTGAGTAATATCTGTAAATATTCAAACTCCTTGCACACCTTCCCCACTTCCTCCTAGTTCCCTGTTATCTTGGACTATGAGATGGTTTGATTCACACCTCTCTTACATAACCTTGGGCCATGAACATTGGGGATGCAGTGGCAAAGTTTTCCAGAAGGTTCTGAATCACCATGGTGCAGGTACTTGGAATCCTATATATTCACAGAATATATAGAGGCACTCCTCAAAGAATTACAGTTTCTAGTGAGTCTCCTGTCTTTACCTATAATTGCTTGCCAGAGTCCTTCTCCTCCTTCCTTCTACAGTAGGAACATCTAGATTTGTAAGCTTTATTGTCACAATTAAGAAGGGTGAGGGAAGTGAAGTGCAGGGAAAAGTAAAACTCACAAAAAGTAGTGGTAAGTAATTGTCTCTTGTCCTTTTTCCCTTCCTTATTAAACAGTAGAAATATGTAGAACTGCATGAGAATATCGCAAGCGGTAGATAAAATACATTAAATGATTGCTTGTAAAGAAAGATCCCAATGTTTGAAAAAAATCAGCCTCACATCAGAGTGTGCTACAGAAGAGTGAGGACTGGTCCAGATAGCAATATTAAAAATGCCCACATCCATTGCTTCACCAGGTTGCCAAAGGTGACTAAACTTCTTGTTCAGTGAGCCTTGACTCTGAAAGAGGTTGGTTATTTTACCCATTCATTTGTATGAAAGTGCTTGAATTTGATCACCTGCCTAATATTGACAGGATGTTAGAGACTTGTCTGTAATACCATGGGACCTGAAACTAAAACATCATGAGTTTAATAACTGATTAGCTCCTATTACTTGATGCCTTTAATGCATGTCAGTGTTTAACACCACAGGAAGGTAATATAAAAGCTGTTGATAGTAGTATGTCTTCTTTGAACTTCTAGTGAGGATATATTTATAACGTGTTTCCACAATACAATACAGAGTTATAACAGACACTTAATTTTCTTTTTAATCCCTTATCTCTTTTTAATGTGAGTAAAAGATCTGAAAGATTATGAACGTCAATATGGTTATAACCAGTTTTGATTTTATTTTCTTACTTTGGAGGCCAAGACATCTTTATGACAGAAGAACAGAAGAAATACTACAATGCAATGAAAAAGCTGGGATCCAAAAAACCACAAAAACCTATACCTAGGCCAGGGGTAAGAATCCTTTTAATCTATCTAGGCTAAAAGGTCAGTTTAAAAGAAAAGAAAAAATATCAGCTTATAAAAAATTTATTTAAAGTTCACATTTGCATACAAACTGGATATTTGATCTGTAAAACCTCATATACAAGTTGTCATTAAGGTAACTAAAAGTAGAAAATGTAAACACACGAAGGAAAGTGTCTTTTCTACCTGCTACCATATTTTTTTTCTTTTTTGATATGTAAAGAGGACAAGATCATAGAATCAGAATACTATTATGCCCCACTGTAAATAATAATAATAAATCATTGGTATACTGTCTGCTTTCATTGTAGCAGTCCTAAGAAGAAAAATCTGTCAGTTTACTCAGCAATAAAGAATATGTATATATTAAGGTTGGGATTTTCAAAAGAGTCTGAGGGATTTAGATGCCCAAATCTTATTAAAATTCACTTTGAATTGGTTGTCTAAATATTTTAGGATTCTTTGAAAATCCTATTATATTTTAACATGTTATAGGTGAGCTTGTGGAAACACCTGTCAAGTTATCTAATGTTTTCTCATGCGATTCTCTAATTTTAGTTGCTTAAAATTTTGCCACGTTTTTATCATTTAGGTTAAAATTTCTCATTGCTCCCTTCTTTAGGGTGATTTTTTCTGAAAAGTGTCAGCAAAAATGACCCATACTATTTCCAGAGTTTGAGGGAAAAACAAGAAGTTTTACCGACATTAAAGAATTTGTCCAATAATTTTTGGAAGAACTTTTAAGATTAGAAAGAATGCTAAGATTGCAAAGTCAACCATTCAAAAATTAAGACATGCCATAATCAGAGCTGTTAGAATTATGCGACCTTAACTCCCATCTCTTTGTATGCATTAGGTATAGTCTTTAATTACATGGTCACAAACTATTTTTCTACACAACCTCTGTCTCAATTAGAGCATAGAATGGACAGAATGAATGAGACAGAGGTTTGGTGACCGGATGTGCCAATTTTATAGGGACAGTCCTGATACTGGGGGCTTTGTCTTACTTAGATGCCTTTTACCACCACCCCTGTGCCAATTTTTCACGCATGCTGCCTAGTCACTTTAGATCAGGGATGGGTCAGATCCAAATCAGGTTTGTCAAGCCTTTGGATCCGACCTCTGGCCACCCCACTGGAACCCTCAGGCAGGCTCCCGGCCCACCACAGACCCAGGCTGCTCAAAGTGGATGGCTGCTTCATGTATCTCTCTGTGTTGCACACCTCTTTGTGTGTGGGGGCGGGGGAAAGGGGAAGGGGACTTCACGTGCTGTTCCTGCTCCCAGCACAATCATCAAAGCTCCCATTAGCCAATGGAACAGCCAGCTGTTTTGAGTAGCCTGTGGCTGCAGCAGGAAGGGAGCCTATCTGAGGATCCTGGTGGGCTGCTGGCTGGGAGCTGCCTACGTAAGCGCCTCCTTGCCAGAGCCTACTTTTGACATCCCACCTCCTTGCACACGGTCACCAGTCTCTCCTGCCCCATGTCACCACCTAAACCCTCTGCATCCTCTTTCCTGCAGGTCACAACTCCCTCCTAGAGCCTGTACCCTCTGCTGCATTCCAATCCACACCTGCACCTCCCTCCCACATCACAACTCCCTCCAAAACCCTGCACGCCCTCCTACACCACTCCTCCAGGTCAGAATAATCTCCTGAATCCATACGCTTTCCTGGACCCTGCACTGCAATCACCTGCCCTGGGTAACAAATTCCCCCAAATTCCCTATCAAGCCCCACACCCTCTTCTCCACACAGTCCTCTACCCTGAGCTCCCTTTTACATCCAACCTCAGTCCCAGATCTACACCTCCTCCATAGAAAAGTGATGCCCTTGACCACTTACCAAAATCTTGGAGTGGCTCCCATATCAAAAATTACTACCCACCACTCCCTGCCTTAGATGCTGGGTAAAACTATCACAACAAGTATATGCAAGGGAGTGAATTAAGCTCTAATATTTATATGATTAATTTGACAAGGCTGCCTTTTTACTGAAATTGCATAGACTATATTATTAAGACATTTTCTTTTCTTCTTCCAATATAATATAGAATAGAAAAAATAATTGTAAGATTTGCATTGAATGGTTATCTTTTTCCCCCCCAGAACAAATTCCAAGGCATGGTATTTGATTTTGTGACAAAACAAGTATTTGATATTGCCATCATGATTCTTATCTGCCTCAATATGGTCACCATGATGGTAGAAACAGATGATCAGAGTGAAGAGATGCAAACAATTTTGCAGCGGATTAACCTGGTGTTTATTGTCCTTTTCACTGGGGAATGTGTTCTGAAACTGATTTCACTCCGTTATTACTACTTCACCATAGGCTGGAATATTTTTGATTTTGTGGTTGTCATTCTCTCCATAGTAGGTAAGAATTATTTGTTATATTAAAAAGACGCTAAAATGAGTGGAAGACGAAAATTTACTTAAGGTGCTTCTTATTTGGCTTTTGTTATTACAGTGTTTATAACTAAGCAATTTAACTTTCCATTTCCTGTAATTTTATCTAGAGTAAATATCAACTATATTAGGAATAAATTGTATGAGAGAATTGAAAAGAATGTCTTCTGTCATTCTCAGTGTCAGGAATTACACATTATCTTCTCTTAAACTATGACATGTTTTACATAATGTATATTAAAATTAAAGTAGAAACTATAAAGTACATTTACTTGATATATAAAATTTTTGTAATCCTATAAACCATGATTGTATGATTTGAAAGTATTTGCAATCCTCCATCATTCTGATACTGTAGTAAAGAAAGATTAAATTGCTGTAAAATATCTCCTTCTTAACTTACTAGCTTCTGTTTTTTTACAGGTATGTTTCTCGCAAAGGTGATTGAAAAATATTTTGTGTCCCCCACCTTATTCAGAGTTATCCGACTTGCTAGAATAGGTCGTATCCTCCGTCTCATTAAGGGTGCAAAAGGGATCCGCACTCTGCTTTTTGCTTTGATGATGTCTCTTCCTGCTTTGTTTAATATTGGTCTCCTGCTTTTCCTGGTCATGTTTATCTATGCCATATTTGGAATGTCCAACTTTGCCTATGTTAAGAGGGAAGCTGGGATTGATGACATGTTCAACTTTGAAACTTTTGGAAATAGCATGATCTGCCTATTTCAAATTACCACGTCAGCTGGTTGGGATGGCTTGTTAGCTCCAATTCTTAACAGTGGAGAACCAGACTGTGACCCTAATAAACCCCATCCAGGAAGCTCTGTTAAGGGAGATTGTGGTAACCCTTCCGTTGGGATTTTCTTTTTTGTCAGTTATATTATCATATCATTTTTAGTTGTAGTAAACATGTATATTGCTGTTATTTTGGAGAACTTCAGTGTCGCTACAGAAGAAAGTGCTGAGCCCTTAAGTGAGGATGACTTTGAGATGTTTTATGAGGTTTGGGAAAAATATGATCCAGATGCAACCCAGTTCATGGAATTTGAGAAACTGTCTGATTTTGCAGCTGCGCTTGATCCGCCTCTTCATTTACCAAAACCAAATAAAGTTCAGCTTATTGCAATGGATCTGCCCATGGTGAGCGGTGACAGAATTCACTGCCTTGATATCTTGTTTGCTTTTACAAAGCGTGTTTTGGGGGAAAGTGGAGAGATGGATGCACTTCGAATACAAATGGAAGATCGATTTATGGCTTCCAACCCTTCAAAAGCCTCCTATGAACCAATTACAACCACATTAAAACGGAAACAAGAGGAGGCATCTGCTATCATTATTCAGCGTGCTTTCAGACGTTATCTTTTAAGACGAACAGTAAAACAGGCTTCATTTGTATACAACAAAAATAAAATCCAAGGAGGTGTTGGTCAATGTATCAAAGATGAAATTCTTCTTGACAAGTTAAATGAAAATTCATTTACAGAGAAAACAGACATGACCACCTCAACAGCAGTTTGTCCACCTTCCTATGATTGTGTCACAAAGTCTGTCAAAGAAAAACATGAAAAGGAAGACAAAGATGTCAGAAAGAAGCAAAAATAAAATGCAAGCAAACAATTCTGTTTGTGTGAAAAGTTGTTTACAGCCTGTGATGGTGATGGTGATGTGTTTGTGTCCACGGGACTCCTGTAGGAGGTCTATGCCAAACAGACAGTTTTTACAAATATATTGTATACATAAGGACAGTGCCTATAACAAGCCAGTGACCCCTTCTCAGTAAACTGTGACTATAAAATGGGGAAACAACCTTGACTGGAGGTTACTATTTTCACTACCAGCTGACACTGCTGAAGAGGAGAGATAAAATGGCTATTCAGACTGTAGGGACCACTGAAAGGGATTCAAACAAATAATTTTTTGTGTGTTTAGCATAAAACAATAAAGTAACTGTATCCACTGATTGCATTTCAACTGCCACATTTGTCATATTTTTACAAATTCTGTGTTGGTGGATTCATCTTTTTTTTTAATCATATGTTTATTATATGTAACTATTTTTGTAAATGGGGTTTATGTTGGGGAAAGGGGTTAAGCATTACTTTACAGGTATGAGGACCAGGTGTTCTATAATATGATTCTCTAATATACACACAAATTATTTGCATGAAGGCATGCTGCACTTATAGATCATGCATGAAAAAATTAAGTCACAGAGAACAACAGTTTTTTATCTACTCATTGTTTCTGGGAGGGAGTAATAAATTCTGAGGTGCTGAGGTGCTTAATTAATGTATTCATGTTGTGTCAGATCAGACAAGTCTTTATATGCCTGTAAAGTTCTCTATAATCCACCAGATCAGAACAGATGGATTATTTTTACACAGACCATTAAATCTCAGCAAATGTAAACTTCATTGTAAGGTCTGGAGTTAAAGGTTTTGTCTTTGTCAAATGGTTTTCTGTATAAAAATATTAAAAGAACTTGCCCTAGAAAACAGAATTGACCAAAAAGAACCCTTTATAAAATTGTTCTGCTTTATCCCGCAGTATTGTTTGGCCATCTTCAGCTCTCAGTAAGGTTGACATTGTATATGTTAATGAAAAGCCCTCTATTATGTAAATAGTAATTTTACCATGTGGTGCATGTTTGAGCAAACAAATAATGACATGAGCACATTTATTGCATCAAATATGTACCACAATAAGTGTAGTGTGCAAGCTTTCAACAGGTAAAATTATGTATTCTCTATCATTATAGATAGTTTGGATGCTGTCAATGCATGTTTATACTGCCTATGCTGCTGTTCTTTCAACAGTCCAGAATTCTTAATTATGGGAAGCCATACATCAGAGGTAACGAGAAACAAATTGTTCAACAAGACCTCATTTCTTCACTTCATTAAGCAATAGTTTGCACCTAATTTAAGAGCTTTGTTTTAAATTTCAAAATCTTACGTGAAAACATATGGTGTATAGCCAAACTGTACAGATGTGTTGCAAACTGCTAAACCTGTTGAAAATAATGTGGTTAGAATTTTATAAGCAAATATAAATATTGTATAAAACCATTTTATTTTATTTTTCAGCATTATGTACATAAAATAAGAAATGAATTTTATCTTCAGGTTGATGTCACAGCCATTTTTGTTACTTTCTGACCATAGCACTTTTTCATGGAAGTATTTCAGAATATAAGAAATGAAGATAAGAATGGGTAATTGTAGGTTTCTGGGTTTTTTATTATCTTTAAAAACATTTCCATTTGAAATATTCTGATAATTTTTGCAACATAAGTGAACAATTTGCTTGATTTCAAAAGGCTATATTTTTTTGCTTTGGAAAAGGATGCAAATTTTGCTTGAATTTCTAGCAGTGCCTGCATAAGTATTTATTTATATTTTTATTCTTTTTGATTCATGCTGCATTATATTATTAATATATATCTCGGTCCACAATATTTTTTCACAAAAGCAAAGTAGCAAAATTGTATAATTAAACAGATCAGGACATTTTATGTTTCTTACACAGGAAAATTACATATAGACTCCTTTTATTAAAACTATTGACTTATACTGTATTAGTGAACTGCATGCAGGACGATGCTATTACCCTAACTAATGCTAAACAACATTACCAATGCGCCGAAATAATAAAGATTACATTTTTTAATTGTATTTCCTTGTCTGTTTTTATTAATTAAAATTAATGTAAGCTCAAAGGTATTATGCTATGCACTGGGGATGTGAAAGTATAACCGTATATATGGTTAACTGATGAGCTTGGGTTCATCAGTTAATGTTCACAGTTACATGCAGAAGTTTGGTATGTGTGGGCAGCCGGTTTCTTGTGCACCAGCTCCTAGGAAGCCACCTCCTCCCTACCCCTGCATTTAACCACTGATTTTAAGATCAGATGGGACCACTATGATCATCTAGGCTGACTTCCTGCATAATACAGGCTATAGAATAGCATCTAATAATTCCTGCTATAATCATAACTGCGGATTCAGCTAGAATAGACTTAAAGACATCCAATCTTGATTTTAAAAAAAATCAGTGGAGAAACAGATTGTTCCAATGATTAATAAAGGTCACTATTAAGTAACTGTGTACTATTTTAGTCTGAATTTGAATCTCTTAAAAAGCTTTGGCTGCCATTGCTTTATTCTCCCAATTACTTTATCTGTCACAGGTGACTCGCAAACCACAGTGATTTAAGAGGACAAAAATGGAGAAAAAGGTGTCTAGAAGCCACTTCCGCAACAGTTGATGACAAAAGATGATAAAAATCATACTCCACCTATTTTTTATCAGATCCCTCTGGAAACATTCCAATTTATTAACCTGTGATCAATCCAGTCACAGTGGATTTCTAACTCCAGTGGAAGAAATTATCCAGATTGTAGCCAGCTATGCAATTTGAATCTGCAACCCCCTGGAATAATAATTCGTATTTGTGGCCATGAAATTCTGATCCAACACAGAACCTTTATATGCATAAGTGGTTCTCAAATATTTTCTATTTACAATTCCAATGCCCACCTGTTATCTCTTGCCATTTACTTACCATCCTACAATCTTCTCCTCTTGGACTAAATGAATTGTAGGAAGAAAACAAAGAGTTGTGAATTTAGATGAATTGCAACAACAAAAAGTCAACAACAAACAACAAACACATTGTCTGATTTTTGTTTGGGCTTGTGAATTCTGTTTTTTTTCAGCGCGTGTCTGCTTTGCATAGATTTCAGATATGCTAGGTGCTGGTTATGGGACTAGCAGACTTGCTGGGTAAAGGAGATTCCTTGAGAAGTGCCCTTTGGATAGGGTGGGAGGCTGACTAAATGACTGTAGGATTTTGCTGCTTTTTAATTTCATGGGAGTATGACCCAGTGATCAACCTCTTGTGACCTGTTTGCTAGTCATGCCCATCAGTTGGGAAGTCCTGATCTATATGGATATTAGGTATTGAACATTATCACACTGATTACCTCCATTAATAATGCAGTGAGGAATTTCATGAACTCACCCGCCAATATTACAGTTTGAACATTCCCTCATCTGGGACCAGTCAGGCCCAAGGGTGACGCACCCGGATTTAGCTGAACCCTGGGAGAGCATTACGGACCCTCTTGCTACTGGCCCCATCTCACACCCTGCCGCCCCACTGGGATTCCTGGCTTCCTCCCCCACCACCTGGCAGCCCTTCTGGGCTGTGCACTGAGCTCTCCCCCCTGAAGCATGCTGGGTTTTCACCAGCCCAGGACTCTCTGGAATGCCGAGGACTCTCTGATCCTGGAATATCCATGGTCCTGCCAGACTACAGCTGTTGCCAGACCAGAGAGTCCTGGTTTATAGAGATGCAACCTGTACAATGCAATGGAGTAGTCCCCAATCCATCACTTTTTCCAATCACAACTTTTGTCCTGGGACTCACCAAGTGGTCTCCCAATATTTGGGGTAGAAGACGTTATCATATTTCACTTTACAAATGAGAACTGAAGACTGGCAACAATTTTGGATATCTGATGCACATAAGGTTGCCACGTGTCCAGTATTGACCCGGACAGTCCAGTATTTTCACCTCCTGTCTGGTAAAAAAATTCAGAAAATACCAGACACCTAAAGTGTCCAGTATTTTCTGATTTTTTTCCCGGCCAGGAGGCGAAAATATTGGGTGCTTACCTGGTTCCGCAAGGGGGTTGTCCGGCCTGGAGCAGAAAGACAAGATGGCGGATGCTTTTGTGGAAAAACTTTCCAGTCTAGATGCAGCCATAGAGCTCATCTATCCCTGCCTGTTGAAGTGACTTTTTCTTAGTGTAGTTTAAATTCCCTCCCCCCAATGGAATCATAGAGCTGAAAGAGACCTTAGAAGATGATCAAGTCCAGCCCCCTGCCCAAGCTTTGCTAAAGTCAAGGTATATCACATCCACTGACTTCCCCATATCCACAGAACCAGTTACCTCATCATAGAAGCAAATGAGATTGGTCAGGCACGACGTGCCCTTCATGAATCAATGCTGACTATTCTTGATCACCGTCCCATCTTCCAAGTGCTTCAAAATAGATTCCTTGAGGATCCCCTACATGATTTTTCCAGGGACTGGGTCGTCCTTCTTCCCTTTCTTAAAGATGGGCACTACATTTGCCTTTTTCCAATCATCTGGGATCTCTCCTGATCTCCAAGAGTTTTCAAAGATAATGGCCAAAGGCTCCTCAATAACATTTGCCAACACCTTCAGTACCCTCGGATGAATTAAGTCCGGACCCATGGATTTATGAATGTTTAGCTTTTCTAAATAGTTCCTAACCTGTTCTTTCCCCATCAAGGGCTGTCCACCTTCGTCCCATATTGTGTCACTTAGCGCATTGGTCTGGGAGCTAACCTCATCCGTGAAGACAGAGGCAAGGAAAGCATTAAGTACTTCAGTTTTCCCCCAGTCATGTCACTGGGTTACCGCCCTCATCCAATAGGGGCCCCACATCCTCTCTGCTCACCTTCTTCTTGCTAACATGCCTGTAGAAACCTTTCTTGTTTTCCTTCACATCCCTTGCGAGGTGCAATTCCAATTGCGCTTTCACCTTCCTGCATTCTCTCCTGTATAACTCCCCTGCATTCTCAAGCTATACATTTATACCCTTTCCTAGTCGTCTGTCCAAGTTTCTACTTTTTGTAATCTCCCTTTTTGTGCTTAAGTTCACCAAGGATTTCCCTGGTAAGCCAATCCGGTCTTCTACCATATTTGCTTCTATTGCTACTCATTGGAATGGTTTCTTTCTGTACCTTCAATAAGGCTTCTTTAAAATACTGCCAGCTCTCCTGGGCTCCTTTCCCCTTCATGTTAGCATCCCACTGGATTCTGAGGGAATCAAAGTCTGCTTTTCTGAAGTTCAAGGTGTGTATTTTACTACTCTCTTTTCTTCCTTTGGTCAGGATCCTGAAATCTACCATCTCACGATCACTGCTTCCCAGGTTGTCACCCACCTCAAACTTCCTCTATTAGTTCCTCCCTATTTTTGAGCAGCAGTCAAGCTGCGCACAGCCCCTGGTTGGATCCTGCAGCACCAGTACCAAGAAGTTATCCCCAATATTCTCCAAAAACTTCCTGGATTGCCTGTGTACTGCTGTATCAGTCTCCAAACAGATGTCAGGGTGATTAAAGTCCCCCATGAGAACCAGGGCCTGCGTTCTGGAAACTTCTCTCAGTTGTCCGAAGAAAGCTTCATCTACGTCATCCACCTGATTTGGTAGCCTGTAGCAGACACCAACCACAACAGCACTGCTGTTGCTTACACCTCTAAACTTAACCCATAGACTCTCAACAAGCTTTTCCTACTCTATATACTGGAGTTCTGAGCAATCATAGTGCTCTCTTACATACAGTGCAACTCTTCCTCCTTTTATCCTCTGCCTGTTCTTCCAGAACAGTTTATACCTTTCCATGACAGCACTCCAGTCATGCGCATCATCCCACCAAGTCTCCGTTATTCCAATCAAATTGTAGTTCTTGGACTGGGCCAGGGCCTCCAATTCTTCCTGTTTGTTACCCAGGCTTCTTGCATTGGTGTACAAACACCTTAGATAATCAGTTGATTGCCCTACCCTCTGCATTCGAATCAGGGGTCCACCTTTATTGCTCATTCCTCTTTGCATTTCTTCTCGGTATCCGACTTCCCCACTCCATTCAGGGTTTTGGTCACCGTCCCCCAATGAACCTAGTTTAAAGCCCTCCTGACTAGGTTTGCAAGCCTGCCTGTGAAAATGCTCCTTCCACTCTTCGTTAGGTGGATCCCATCTCTTCCTAACAATCCTTGTGCCCGGAACAGAGTCCCGTGGTCGAAGAAACCAAAGCCCTCTCTGAGACACCACCTGTGCAACCAAGCATTTACTTCCTCAATTCAATGATCCCTACCCAGTCCTTTCCCTTCATCAGGGAGGATGGAGAAGAACACTACTTGTGCTCCGAATTCTTTGATCCTTCTTCCCAACTCTACGTAATCCACAGTAACCTGCTCAAGGTCATTCTTGGCCATATTATTAGTTCCCATATGGAGAAGCAGGAAGGGGTAGTGATCCGAAGGTTTGATCAATTTGGTAAGCCTCTCAGTCACATCCTGAATTCGAGCTCCTGGTAAGCAGCACACCACTTGAGATTCCAGGTCCGGACAGCAGATGGATGGCTCAGTCCCTCTTAGGAGGGAGTCCCTGACCTCCACCACCCACCTTCTTCTTTGGGGGTGGTGGTCATGAAACCCATATCCTTAGGACTATGCATCCCATGCCTTCCAGCTGAAGTGGTTCCCTTCCGATTTCTTCCTTGTGAGGTCCCTTCCAAAGCATTCACCATCGTAGAGCCTGTGGAGAGAGTCTGAAAGCGATTACTTACCTCTGTAGGAATGGGGGATTCCCGTGCTGGCTTTTTTTTCCTTCTAGAAGTTACACGTTGCTAGTTCTGATCCTTGTGCTATACTGCCCTCTCTGGCTTTTCTGCCTGCCTTGGTTGCAGGATTAAATGCTGCCTTCTATCAAGGAAGTCTTCGTCCTCTCTGATAAAGTGTAGAGTCGACACTTAGGTCTCCAGTCCTCTAATTTTTTCCTCCAAAATGGTGACCATCTTACACTTAGTGCAGATGAAATCCCTTCTGTCTTCTGGGAGGAAGACAAACATGGCACATGCTGTGCAGATAACAATAACAGAACTATCACCATCCATACCTGCTGTCCTAAAAAAGGTATGTCTACACTACCACCCTAGTTCGAACTAGGGTGGTAATGTAGGCAACCGGAGTTGCAAATGAAGCCCGGGATTTGAATTTCCCGGGCTTCATTTGCATAAAGCCGGGCGCCGCCATTTTTAAATGTCCGCTAGTGCGGACTCCGTGCCGCGCGGCTACACGTGGCACGGAGTCCGCACTAACGGACATTTAAAAATGGCGGCGCCCGGCTTTATGCAAATGAAGCCCAGGAAATTCAAATCCCGGGCTTCATTTGCAACTCCGGTTGCCTACATTACCACCCTCGTTCGAACTAGGGTGGTAGTGTAGACATACCCAAAGGGTTTAAAGGAAAGACAAGAGAACCTCGTCCTCTCCCCAACTTCCACCCTAAACTCCCTGCTTTCAATCACCTGTTCGCAAGCTCCCTGGTTGCTGACTCACTCCTATATAAAGTCCTGGATTGCCTGATAGTCCCTCCCTCTACCAAGGCTCAGCCAATCAGCAGAGGCTTCTAGATTTCTAGATACATCTGCACTCTTAACTTTTGTCAGCATATTTCCATACAGGAGTGGGAAAATATGTGATTCTTGCTCCACGCATTTGTGCCAATAAAAGGTCCTCATTTTATATAATCATAACTGCCAAACATAGCTTATTTTTGAGGGGCCTGGAATAAGATAGATTAGCAAAGAACAGTTGGGCCAGTATAAGCATCCACATGCCAAACATTTTGCTTCAGACTCCTGTGTGGAAGGTTCTAAGTGGGTGGACTTGCTAGAATTACATCAATTTAAATTCACAGCATTGTCAGGTCTTCTGTAGTTTTCCTATCTATTATAGAGTCCTGCACAATTTCCTGTGCTTCCCTTAGGCATTAGGCTGGTGAGTAACGGGGTGAGGATTGTGTGACCCAAAAGAATAAATCACACACAACTAAGCACCAGCTCTTTAGATCATTGCCTCACATTCACAGATGTCGTGGGAAAGTGTCTGCTGCACCACTGCAGCATTTAGGAACCAGGAATGTGCCCTACTGCATCTGTTCTGCCTGCAGAATGATGGGGAAACACACTACAAGGGCCTTCCCAGTTATCCAGAGAACAATGAAATCCTACTTAAACTCTGAGGGGCAATGCTATGGGGCTGCAGTTCAGCCCGGTTTAGTCAGTATAAAACTCTATCTGCCCTCATAACAAGGTATTCTGAAGCTTGCAGATGAGGACCCAGGGAATGCAATCCTGCTCCTCCGCTCCAGATGTAGGCAGCCAGTTCTGGTGGTCCTCTTTCAGCCAAGAGGTCTTCACCAAAAGGGTACACTTACATATTTTCCCTCAACTTCTGCCCTCCCTTCAGCTCACTGACAAACAGGGACATGCTATCAGCCCTACTTGTTCCCCACTTTGCTCTGAATACTCAACAGGACAAATCCACCTGCCTAGCTCATCTGTGGGGTATGGTTCACTATCCAGTGTAGTGGCACTTGGACCACTTACAGCAAGAACATAAGAACATAAGAACGGCCGTACTGGGTCAGACCAAAGGTCCATCTAGCCCAGTATCCTGTCTACCGACAGTGGCCAACACCAGGTGCCCCAGAGAGGGTGGACCGAAGACAATGATCAAGCGATTTGTCTCCTGCCATCCCTCTCCAGCCTCTGACAAACAGAGGCCAAGGACACCATTTTATCCCCTGGCTAATAGCCTTTTATGGACCTAACCTTCATGAAATTATCTAGCTTCTCTTTAAACTCTATTACAGGCAGTCCCCGGGTTACGTACAAGATAGGGACTGTACGTTTGTTCTTAAGTTGAATCTGTATGTAAGTCGGAACTGGCGTCCAGATTCAGCAGCTGAATCTGGACACCAGTTCTGACTTACATACAGATTCAACTTAAGAACCCCAAGCGTCCCCAAGTCAGCTGCTGCTGAAACTGATCAGCAGCTGATTCCAGGAAGCCTGAGGCAGAGCAACTCTGCCTCAGGCTTCCTGTAGTCAGCCGCTGGTCAGTTTCAGCAGCGGCTAACTTGGGGACGCCTGGGGTAGAGCAGCTCGGGTGCTGCTGAGTTGGTCCAGTAGCGCGGCCGCTCCTCGGCGCTACTGGACCAACCCAGCAGCACCCCAGCTGCTCTGCCCCAGGTGTCCTGATTCAGCCACTGCTGAAACTGATCAGCAGCGGCTGAATCAGGACTCCTGGGGCAGAGCAGCTGGGGTGCTGCCGGGTTGGTCTGGTAGCGCCAAGGAGCGGTGCTGCGGGACCAACCGGCAGCGCCCCACCTGCTCTACCACAGGTCCCGGGCTTTGCTCCACATCTCCCTGGTCTGCTGGGGGGGGTCACTAGCTGCGTCCCCCCCCCAGCAGACCAGGGAGACGCGGAGCAAAGCGGCGCAGGACCCGGGCCGAACCGCGGCGCTTCCAGATGATCTGGAAGCGGCCGCGGGTCCGGCCCCGGGTCCTCCGCCGCTTTGCTCCCCGTCTCCCTGGTCTGCTGGCTCCCCGCAGCAGACCAGGGAGACGGGGAGCAGCTTTTCTCGCCCCGGAGGAGGCCGGCGGCGGGACCAGGCGTCCCACCGCTCGAGTCCCCCGGGGCGAGAAAATCCCCGTTCGTAACTGCGGATCCGACATAAGTCAGATCCGCGTAACTCAGGGACTACCAGTATAGTCCTAGCCTTCACAGCCTCCTCTGGCAAGGAGTTCCAAAGGTTGACTACATGCTGTGTGAAGAAGAACTTTCTTTTATTAGTTTTAAACCTGCTACCCATTCATTTCATTTGGTGTCCTCTAGTTCTTCAATTTAGGGAACTAATAAATAACTTTTCTTTATTGGCCCTCTCCACACCACTCATGATTTTATAGACCTCTATCATATCCCCCCTCAGTCTCCTCTTTTCTAAACTGAAGAGTCCCAGTTGCTTTAACCTCTCCTCATATGGGACCCGTTCCAAACCCCTAATCATTTTAGTTGCCCTTTTCTGAACCCTTTCCAAGGCCAAAATATCTTTTTTGAGGTGAGGAGACCATATCTGTACACAGTATTCAAGATGTGGGCGTACCATAGTTTTATACAGGGGCAGTAAGATATTCTGTCTTATTTTCTATCCCTTTCTTAATAATTCCTAGCATCCTATTTGCCTTTTTGACCGCCGCTGCACACTGTGTGGAAGTTTTCAGAGAACTGTCCATGATAACTCCAAGATCTCTTTCCTGATTTGTCGTAGCCAAATTAGCCCCCATCATACTGTATGTATAGTTGGGGTTATTTTTCCCCGATGTGCATTACTTTACACTTATCCACATTACATTTCATTTGCCATTTTGTAGCCCAATCACTCAGTTTGGTGAGATCTTCTTGGAGTCCCTCACAGTCTGCTTCTGTCTTGACTATCCTAAACAGTTTTGTATCATCTTCAAACTTTACTACCTCACTCCTTACCCCTTTCTCCAGCTCATTTATGAATAAGTTGAAAAGGATTGGTCCCAGGACTGACCCTTGAGGTACACCACTAGTTATCCCTCTCCAATCTGAAAATTTACCATTTATTCCTACCCTTTGTTTCCTGTCTTTTAACCAGTTCTCAATCCAAGAAAGGACCTTCCCTCTTATCCCACGGCAATGTAATTTACACAAGAGCCTTTGGTGAGGGACCTTGTCAAAGGCTTCCTGAAAATCCAAGTATACTATATCTACTGGATCCCCCTTATCCGCATGTTTGTTAACCTCTTCAAAGAACTCTAACAGATTAGTAAGACAGGATTTCCCTTTACAGAAACCATGTTGACTTTTGTCCAATAAATTATGTTCTACATGCTTCACAGTTTTATTCTTTACTATTGTTTCCACTAATTTGCCCGGTACTGAAGTTATAACTGTGAGCAAGCTCTACAGTCTGAGCTGGGAGACAGCTTTTATAGCTCAAGCTGCAGAGGTGCCTACACAAAGCTCCAGAGGTTCCAGGTTTGCATCTGCCTGGTGGCAGTTACAGAAGCTCTTCCCACCTCTTAGCCTTGCCATAGCACCAAATCCCTAAGGCCCAGTATTATGCATGAGAGCCTTTGAGTAACTGTCCGCCAGCTCCCTGGTTTTGCCTTACGAGCAGTAAGCGCTGCCCAGGGCTCACTGCCTTGTGCCACTGGGATGCGCTACCCTGCCGGACGGTTTCTATGCTCCCCCAAGCCTACCCTTCTCTGGCCTCGCGCTTCATCCCCAACTGTCCAATCAGAGCACGCCATTTCCTCGACTCCGCCCCTTCTACGCATGAAGGCGGTTTTCTTTCCATAGCCCAGTCCCTCCTCGTTGCGAAGCAACCAGTGGGCGCGGGCTCCCGCCCAGTTCCCAAAACACTGCTCGGCATGCCCCCGCCCGGCGTTGCTGCGGCGACCGCTGGGGCAGCTGCGCGTTGCGCTCGGCGGCCATGGAGGCCTTGGCGCAGCGGGTCAGTAATGGTGACCTGGGTGCGGCTGCCCCCTGCGCGCCCGGCCGCAGCCCCTTCCTGACTCTCGCTGCTGTAGAGCCCCCTGCTTCTCTCGAGGCTGCGGCAGCGCCTCCTTCCCTCCGCGGCCAACTGCGCTGCTACCCCCGCCCCCGGTCCGGGGCCTGCTGGGAAGGTGGGCTGCAGCGGGCGAGGGGTGAGCGCGGCTCTGCGGGAGGGGATGAGGAGCCGGCCCGGTGGCGGCAGCAGCTGCAGCGCTTGGTGCAGCTGGGGGCCTGCGTGGGCGGTCCCTGACAGCGGCGGTCGCTCTCCCGTGGGTCCGGGCCTTCGTGTGTCACAGTAACGCTTCCCTTTCAGGCGCTGATCAGTTACTATTGTCAGGAAGGCTACTTCCGCCACCTCCAGCTGGCAGCCAATGAGGGTCTCAAGAAGTTCGGCAACGACCCCGTGTTCCTGTTCTACCGGGCCTATGGCATGATGCTGGAAGGTGAGCGACTTGCTTCTCGTTGGACCTTTGTTCACATTGAATGGAAAACCATCAACTTCAAATCCAGGCCGCTTCCCCGGCTCTTCCCCTGACAGCCACCGCCACTTCCCCAGGGTTACTAAACTATGTATTTTGAATTCTATAGTGTGGGGTTTGTTTAGCCTTCTTACTAGGAGTTTGGGAATATGGAACTTGTGTTTTCTCAGTATTAAGAGTTTTTCCTTTACTGTATAACAGAATATTAAGTTAGTATAATCACAATGCTTTGGGGTGTGAAAAATTAACATTGCCGAATGATGCTGTTAAACAGCCTAACCCCCAGTGTAGACAAGAGAACTGTCCTGTCAGCCTAGCTAATGCCCCTCCAAGAGGAGTGCCTAAGTCAATGGGAGACTTCCTCCTGTTCTAGGTAATGACTTCACTGAGCAGCTGCATTGCTTCACATTTTAAGTTTAGACCAGTGTTTCCCAATTTTATTTAGCAGTGGAATCCTTTTCAGCTTTTCAGAATTTCAAGGAACCACTAGGTTTGTCAAGCAGAAAACAACAAAAAAAGAGGGGAACCCATCCATGCATGAAAATCACATTCCTTCCCCCAAACCCCACCCCTTTGAGGCCCCATCCTCTCTGTTCCCCTCCTCTCCATCACTTGCTATCCCCAGCCCTTATACACTCAGGTTGAGACAGGAGGTGTGGGGTGGGAATAAGGGATTTGGGTATGGGAAGGGGTGAGAAGTGCAAGCTCTGGGAGGGAATTTGGATGCAGGAGAAGGGGATGCTGGCTCACGGAGGGGGCTCCAAGCTGGGGAGTGTTGGGCTCAGGTGGAAGGTTGGGGTGCCGAGCAAGTTACAGGCTTGTGTATGTGAGGGTGCAGGAGTTTGAGGTGGATATGTGAGGGGCTCAGGGCAAGGAGGCGGTGAGTATGATGGGCTCAGGGGACAGATTTGCCATGTGTGGATGGTGCAGGAGTGCTGTGGCAGAAGACTGAGGATGTGGGAATGCAGAAGTTTGGGGAGGTAAGAGGCTCAGGACAGGGGGTTCCAATGTATGATAGGCTCAGATTTAGGGTCAGGTGGTGCAGGAGTATTATGAAGCTGCAGTGAGATGGAGATTTGGCCCCAATTGTGGGCATGTTGGCCAGGCTTCATTTTTAAATAAGATATTATGTCAAACTCAAAAGATTTTAGCATTGTCTTTATTTATGAGAGGGGGCAAGGAACCTGTTTTGAGTCAAGGGTCACTGACCCACAGAAAAGTCAGTTGGGGCCACACAAGTGAGATGCAAACTCCCTCCCCCCAAGTCTCACTAATGTGGTCCCAACTGTGCTGGTGCGGGCAGGGGACAGGGTGCTAGTGGGTGCTGGGGCTGGGGAGAAGGTGTGCTGGGTGGCAGGATGCTGGCACAGGTGGCAGGGTGCAGGGGCAGGATGCCGGGGTCAGGGACATAGTCCTGCTGGGCACTGGAGTGGGTGGCAGGGTGCTGAGACAAGTAACAGGGTACTGCTGGGTGCTAGGATGGGTGGCAGGGTGCTAGGGACAGGGTGGTGCTGGGTGCTAGGGTGGATGGCAGGGTGCTGAGGCTGGGGACAGGGTGCTGCTGGGTTCTGGAGTGAGTGGCAGGGTGATAGGGACAGGGTCCTGGGGTGGGTGGCAGGGTGCTTGGACTGGAGAGAGGGTGGTGCTGGAGTGAGTGGCAGGGTGCTGGGGCCAGGTACAGGGTGCTGCTGGGTGCTGGGGCCGGGGACAGGGTGCTGCTGGGTGCTGGGGACAGTGCTGGTAGGGGGTCTGGGCAGAGGACGGGGACAGCTGGGACCAGTACCTGGCAATCCTGAAGCACCTCTGGGTTACAGGAAGTGTGTGACTGCACTTTCCCTCCCCAAACAGTTGGCATGCGTGCTGCCTGAGCAGCAGGGGCTCTTGCACTCCAGCAACTTAATTCCGTGATGCCGTCCTTCGGGGGTGGGGAAGGGAGGATGCGGTGAGTCCCAGGGCAGAGCAAGCTACCTGCACAGTCGGAGCTGCTCAGACCTGCGTCTCCTGACCTCTCCTCCTCCCCCTTGCACCACGCAGAAAGGCGGTGGAACTAAGTTGCTGGGTGCCACAGCCACAGCTGTTCAGGCAGCGTCCGCCGGCTCCTTTGGGGAGGGGAAGTGCTTCCTTCCCTGCTTTGGGTCACGTGGAGTCACTCCTGTCCAGCACCCCCCTAGTGTGCTGGCCGGGAGCAACTGTTCCCTCTGCCCCCACCTCCCTACACCTCTGCGTCGCCAGGGAGGAACAGGAAATAAGTGTGCTGCTTCTTTAAGAAGCTGGATATCTGGCTCTCTCTCTTTCAGAGAGAGCGGGGGAGTGCTGGCTCTTCGCAGAACTCCTACTTTTGCTTTGTGGAACCCCAGGGTTCTGAGGAGCACCAATTGGGAAATGCTGGTTTAGACAAACCCTTTCACAAACAAGTGAAAATGATTTTGTGAAGCGTGAGGTTAGCTGTATGCAATACACAAAATAAACAAATTGAAAAAAACAAATCTTCAGTATTTTTTTCAGGTATCAATAGTGATTATACTGGACAGTATAAATATATTAAAGTATCAGAGGGGTAGCCGTGTTAGTCTGAATCTGCAAAAGCGACGAGGAGTCCTGTGGCACCTTATAGACTAACTGAAGTGTAGGAGCATAAGCTTTCGTGGGCAAAGACCCACTTCGTCAGATGCATGCCGAAGTGGGTCTTTGCCTTATAGACTAACTGAAGTGTAGGAGCATAAGCTTTCGTGGGCAAAGACCCACTTCGTCAGATGCATCTGACGAAGTGGGTCTTTGCCCACGAAAGCTTATGCTCCTACACTTCAGTTAGTCTATAAGGTGCCACATGACTCCTCGTCGCTTTTATATTAAAGTGTTTAATTAAAATAATAGCAAGTGAAATACTTTCAGAAAAGGATGCTTTTAAAGATAATTGTGACCCTTTATATCTTCTTGTATTCTTTAGGTCATGTTCAGGAGGCTATTCGCGAGCTTGACTCTATTAAAAACAAACAGGAGGTGTCCCTTTGCACAATGATGGCACTGATCTATGCCCATAAAAAGAGCTCTAATCCAGGTATCCTTGTTGACAATACTATTGTTTTTCTGTCTCTTACATTGTCTACTAAAATATGTAGTTAATTAAACTGCTGGCCATCTAACCGGCAAAATATAGTTGAATCATAATTAAACAAAAACACCTGCTTTATCCCTACATATAAATGTAATATATACTAATAAGATAAAGTTTGACAAAATTATGTACAAAAAAAATCTCCCTTTTATATAATAGGAGTGTACTTGCAGACAAAATACAGAAAAGTTGCAGAGATGTGTTTCTTGACATACTAAATTTTTAAAGCAATGGGTCTGTTGCAGGCCTGCACTCTTCTGGCTGCCTCAAACCTCTCTCTCTCTCTCTCTTTTTTTTTTTTTTCTCCCCCTTGGGCTTCTGAGCTTCTTTACTCTTGCCAGTCTCTATTCTTCTGCATCCAAAAGACCAGTCAGAAAACATGTTTGTTTTTCAAAGGGTATGCGTTTTTAGTTCCCTGAGTAGCCTCATTTGCAGTATAGTTTCTCTTTCCAACTTCTGTTTCCATTAAAAACACTCCCTTGCTCTATTCATTGGACAGAATTGAGATGGCCTGACCCATGAGTATTTGTGTACATAAAGTATGAAGGATAGAGTATCACTGAAATAATGGGACTGAAAATTCCTTACTACTTGCTACTCCTGTCCAGGTTCTCCCATTTTATAAAAAACTTATTTCTGGAGCTTGTTAAACACACACATCTGCTATGCTTTTCGTTTTTCACGGGTGTATGTCTTTCATACATTGCTGAAGCACAGGGTTGCTGACGTGCACTTTTGCAATAAGCAAATTATATCATCCCTCGTTATTCACTAAAGCAAACTCCATGGTGTTGGAATACTGTACAGTATTTAATATATACTACAAAGTGCTCGCTTACTGCTGACTCACTTCTATTGTTTCCAGTGTGAAGTTGTTTAGAATATTAAAGTTTTGCAAAGACTATCCTACACTCATGACAGTTTTAATTATTGGCTTTCCATTAATAGCTTAAGCATTGATCATACTATACAGAGCAGATAAAAGCCATTAAAGCATTACCACAGAAATTTTATTAAAAAGTTTAACTTTTTTGTAAATTAAAAACAAAACACAGGTTTTGCAATGTAACTTCTAACTAGGGAACTGGAATGTGTTTAGAACTCTCAATCATGGTTGCAAGATCATATATAAAGTAGCCCAGTGTCTCAGAGTCTGTAACGCTGAAATGCTTGCTGTTCCCTCTGGGCGGCCCATGCTGCATGGGGAGTGCGGGGCCCAAACGGCCGCTTGCAACGCTTGCTCCCCCGTGACGGCCCGGCTGAGCAGCGCAGAAGTCAGCCGAGTGCCATGGTGGGAGGCGAAGAGGGGCGGGGCCTCCCACCGTGGTGCTCGCCTGATTTGTGCGCTGCTCAGCCAGGCCGCCGCATGGGAGCAAGCGGCGCAAGCAACCGTTTGGGCTCCGCGCCCCCCATGCAGCACAGGGAGTGCGGAGCCCAAACAGTCATTTGGGCTCCGCGGTCCCCTGAGTGAGAGGCAGGAGGGGGAGGAGAGGTGAAAGAGAGAGAGGGGGAGGCAGTAGGGGGGGGGAGGGGAGAGAGAGAGACCTGAAAATCCTGTCTTATGACAGGCTAATTGGCTAGTGTTATAATAGTAACTTAGTCCTCCAGGTACTGGTGGAAAGCCTATTTTTGGTTGGCCAGTGCTTCATGGCTGTCTTTCAAGGGCCATTTCACTCTGAAAAATAAATTTAAAAATGATATTCTATGGGCATCCATATTTGTGATTTCCAAATAAAAATTTCCTCAGTTTACATATGAAACATGGCCTTTCCAATAGATAGTCTTGTGAACTCCATCTGGGATCATAAAGTTACATTGAATGTCTGTCTTGTGCATCCTCTCTTGTATTAAGTATTTTACTGGTCAATTTTGCCCCTGGTTGCATACATGTTACTGAGGGTAGAATTTGATTCTGTAGTTAAAATGTAATTATGTTGGTGCAGTTCTGGTAGTTGGCTCTCAAGCATTGCAGATCAGATACAGTCAACAGGATTAAAAAAGTAAAAGGCTTTATCTTTGCTAAAGTAATCAGTACGGTTCTGAATATTCCTAGGAAACATATTTGAGAGAGTGCTATTTTTAAGTAATTTTTTAGAAAAAAAGTTTGCATTAAATAAGAAACTTGAAAGTTAAAGCAGTGGTGACTTTGAGGAGTGGTTTGGAGTGAACAGGTGCTATGAAGACTAACAACAAACAAGTTGATATGAGACTCAAAATCAGGCCTTAAAAATCCATTTGCCATGCTACCTGGAAAACTTTCTTTTCTACATAAGTTTTCATACAGTACTGCTCACCATGGTGTCTGAGCTCATTCTAGTAGTACATTAAGAAATGTATCTATATATGTTACATGTCTTGTTTTATCTTCTCATAAGGAGATGCATGTGCAATGATGACTTGTTTTGGTAGGTTATTTATTAAATATGTCTATTGCATTGTATTTATATTTGAGAAGACAAGGTCAAAAATATACATCTGCTTTGGAAAGTGATGAGGTTTGTGACCATCCTGAGCTCTGGGCGGGGAAGGGGAGGAGGGATTCATTCCACAGTCTCAGATGGCAGCTGAAGAAAGTTTTTTCTCCTTCGTGGATTAGCTCTCTTTTATTGTTGAGAGTTCCATTGTGCCGGAGGAGAGAAGCTGTTGAGTCCAGTCTTTGTTCCAAAGCTTTAATTAGTCTTTTAGTTATCCTGGTCCCAGACAAGACTGTGTGTGGAAGGTAAGGACTGAGGCTTTGAGCCATTTGAAATTCTGTGGAAAGCCCGCTTAGAGAGTTAAGAGGTATAGTATTTTCACAGTGGCCTTCGTTGTTGAGGAGATGCACTTTGGCATTCTGAAATATTTGGAGTTTCCTGAGTTTTGAAGGTTTCATGTCCTGCTATTATGCAAATTGCATTACTACAGTCCAGCCAAGAGATGTTGAAGGCATGAATAAGTGAGGCTGTCTTCATTGATCAAGATAGGGTGAAGACTCCTAGCCTGTCTGAGATTGTAGAAAACATTACTTGCAGTCATTGTGATGTCAACTGAAAATCAATGAGGAATCCAAGAGGGGGATGATTTTGACCAGTGATAGGTGTGAATCGTCAGCTAATGAAAACCACCTTGTGGTTGTGAATTATTCAGGAATTACTTTCCTTTGTCACTTGTCTTTATCACTTCAGCTGGCTGCTCTTTATCTAGGAGCTGGTCTAATCCAAGCCCTGTACCATTCTGGGCATGCTGTGTGCAGGGGTGCTCCAGCCTAGCTGCAGGCTGGAACGGTTCTCGTTCACTCCAGCTCAGTCAGAGCAGCCTACGTCCATACTGGGGCTAGCTGCTCCAGCTCCACCATTCGCCCCCTGTTAAATTAGTTAGTTAATTAAATGGGATTTTATAACCCTACTGCTCAGCTGGGTTTAGCAAGATATCGTGAGCCACACAAGCTTGAGTTTTGAGACCTGGTCTTTGAGCCTCCTGCTGTGGGATCCTGCTTGCAGTGTAGACATAGCTAAAGTGATTTACCACCCTGTATAGCTTTTTGGGGCAGGATTTGTCCGTTTCAGTGGAGGCAAATAGGA
This sequence comes from Pelodiscus sinensis, assembly GCF_052426305.1. Taxonomy (NCBI): domain Eukaryota; kingdom Metazoa; phylum Chordata; order Testudines; family Trionychidae; genus Pelodiscus; species Pelodiscus sinensis. The sequence continues at coordinate 39,160,771 of NC_143058.1, read as the reverse complement.
AGGTCCTTTTGGCCTGTAATACAGCCTTAGTATAGACTTTGATGAATTTGTCATGTTTTATCCTGTTTCAGTCAGGGATATCAGTAATAGTTTGTTTAGTTAACCAATTAAACAACTACAATTGTAATGTTTTACTGGTTAACTGCCTGCCTAGTCTGGGCCACTCCAACATGGCTGAGATGGAGGAGTGGAGTGGCCCTGCTGGCCTTCCCAGGCTAAAGGGTGAATTTGATTTAAATTAAATTGATTTTAAATCACCAGTCAGTAGGGATGTGAAAGCTTAATAGGTTAACTGGCTTCCAAAGAACCGGTAACCAGTCAGGGCTAGAGCAATCCCCGTCTGCCACAGGCAAGGGGCTGCTCGAGCCCTGCAACAGGCCCTCTGTGGACAGGCGCTGCTCTCATCCGGAGCCCTAATGTTAAAGAGGTTAACTTATTAACTGGGATTTTACATCCCTACTAGTCAGGAAGACTCGATTTAATCATGGTTTTCTACATAAAAGTGCATTCTTGCTGGTTATTATAACCTTAATACATATTCTCAACACATATGTAACTCAGAGATAGATGTAGATTTCATTTTTAGAAGGTGCGCACTAAATTTTTAAACTTTGGGGTTTTTTTTTGAAAACTTTTTCAGATTAGTTTTACAGCTACATCAGATTTGTAAATAAAATAACCAAAGGTAATTGAAGCAGATATTTATGAAGTCATTGTGAGGTGAACTATCTCCAGTTCAACAGGTTAATCATTAATATTTGGAGGATTTTCTTGCCACCCTGGACTGGGAGGGGAACATCATCAGACAGACATTTAATTATTTTTATTTAACTAAAACAACAATGTTATGTATTCTGGGTTTTTTTCAACAGCAAACATACAATATTATAAATAAAACAAGAATATGAATCTTTGAATTTTTTTAAATTCAAGTTTTTTAAAATCCTGTCTGTTTTTATTAAAATTGCTTTTAACTAAAATGGTTAATTTTTGTTTTAAATTAAATTGACTGGCAGGCAGGTCAGCATGAGAAACTTTAAAATATTTGTGTCTGCAGGTAACTCAGTCATTTTCACCTTAATTTTTCTGTTTGTTCATCATCTGGAAAAGAAAAACTGACTCTCCTGCTTTTATAGGTCCCACACAGTTTCTCATTGGAATGATACAGAGGCAGCAGTGCTGGGAGGGTTGGGCCTACCCCCATGTGTAAACATGTAACTGTAGAAATTTTCAGTGGTTACACATTTACCTACATAAGCACATTTTAACATCCCTAACGAGAGGTACATCTACTGGAGGATAGGGATAGTGTCTACAGTGAACTAGACAAATTGGAGGATTGGGCAAAAACAAACTGGATGATGTTCAGCAAGGACAAGTGCAGAATCCTGCACTTAGGACTGAAGAATCCCATGCACTGCTAAGCAGCTGTTCTGCAGAAAGGACTGGGAAGGGATTACAATGAACAAGAAGCTGGATAGGAGTCAACAGTATGGCCTTGTTGCCAAAAAGGCTAACAGCATAGTGGGTTGCATTATTAGGAGCATTTCCAACACATTGAGGAAGGTGATTATTCCCCTCCATTTTGGCATTGGTGAAGCCACATCTGGAGTACTGTGTCCAGTTTTGGGCCCATCACTTCAGAAAGGATGTGGACAAATTGGAGAGAGTCCAGTGGAGGGCAACAAAAATTATTGGGGGACTTGAGCACATGACTTATGGGGAGAGGCTGAGGGAACTGAGCTTCTTTTAATTTGCAGAAGAGAAGATGAGGTGGGATTTGGTCGCAGCTTTCAACTACCTGAAGGGGGGTTTCAAAAAGGATGGAGCTAGATTGTTCTCCGTGGTGGCAGATGACAAAACAAGAAGTAATGGTTTCAAGTTGCAGTGAGGGATATCTAGGTTGGATATTAGGAAGAACTATTTCACTGGGAGGGTAGTGTAGGGCTGGAATGGGATACCTAGAAGATGGTGAAAGCTCTGTTTTTAGGGTTTGTTTTTTTTTAATGCAAGGTTTTACAAAGCTCTGGCTGGAATGATTTAGTAGGAGTTGGTTCTGCTTTGAGCAGGGTATTGGACTAGATGATCTCTTGAGGCCATCTTCCAACCCTAATCTGTGAATCTTGTTTGGGGATTCCAATTATTTCTGGAGAAATCTCAGCAAGTTTGCAGAAATACTTCTCACCAGAGCATTGCCCCATGCCCTTGCTAATGTAGCACCTCTACCCCTGTATTTTGTATTTACCTCTGGAAAATATGATTAGAACATCAGCTAGTGTGGAAATACTAGAGGCTTTGGCAATGTGCTCTTGTCTTGGGATGGCAAGTTTATGCAGCATCTGCTCCTACTGTACAATGATCTTGGTAAGATATGCTCCAGATCTTTAAAAAGAATTCCCACTGTTACTATTTTCAGATCGAGATGCTATTTTGGAACTGGATACTAAAATGAAGGAACATCGTAAGACAGCAGGACAGCAGGCCTTATACTATGCAGGCTTGTTTTTGTGGCATCTTGGTCGCCAGGACAAGGCCCGTGAATATGTTGATAGAATGATCAAAGTTTCTAATAGTAATAAAGAGGTAACTATTCATTATATATGAAATATAAGTATTGCTGTCCATGTATACAACTAGACTCAGTAATTGTCTTCTACATTGTCATCCTTTAATGTAACTGCCATATGCTATATTTCATTTAATGCTGAAAAAGCAGTTGTGTGTGACTGGTCCTAATCACAGTTTGTGAAGGATCGCTAACTAAAAAGTAAGGTCTGCTGTGGCCAACAGAATTATTTAGCTAAGTAAATACATTTTCTTCAGGTAAAATAAATCTAAATGGCTAAGTGTAACTTGGCTTCTGGTTCATAGTTTAAATGTTTATTGGAAAATGCCACCTACCTTCCATTAATGTTGGGACTTTCCAGAAAATGTTTACTCAAGTTGAGAACATTTTTCAATTTTATGTGTTTTGATAGTCAGCAAAATATAATTCCCAGTAAGAGAAATTGAGCTATAGTTTGGAGTAATACTACTCTGACTAGAGAAAGTGATGTTTTTATTTTAAAAAAAGGGAAAAAAAGAAGAGCAAGATCAAAGCTTCTAGAACAATTAAGCTTTTGAGACTCTGTATAAGGAGAAAATATAACTTTTTTTGTTAATGCTGAGAATTATTGAGCCTAAATATAATAGAGTAATTTTATAGTCTCCCTCAGTAATGAACAAAGGAACATTACTTGGATTTGCTAAGATCACTGGTTGATCTTAAGAGTCCTTCTTTTGGTACTTTGATACATTCCTTGTGGCAGTATCTTTCTCGTAACTCTCAGTGAATTTTCCAACTTTTTAATCATATCACTTTAAAAACAGACGTAAGTGTTGGGTGTTCTTAAAAAAAAAAAAAAAGTGATACAGTACATTGCTTTTGTACATCTTAGGATTGTAAAAGGTTAACTTATTCACCTGGTAAGCATTAGGCTTACTGGAATGCTTACTGAGAAGCCAGTTAACCAGGCTGTGAGCTGTGGTAGGCGATAGCATTGGGATGGCCACAGGACCTTGACAGTGTTTTAGGTGGTGCCTTATGACGGGCAGGCAGGACTCTGGTCACACTATCTGGGAGTTGTGGTGTCGGCTATGTGGTGGGACTGTGGTTATATAGGTGGGACCCCAGCTATGGCCATGCTGGAGAGGCCGGAGTGGGCAGGTGGGGCTAGCTCCAGCTACACCAGAGCAGCTCTGGTGGGGACGTGGGGCCCCGATCGTGGCCAAACTGAAGCTACCTAGGCAGGAATGCTGGCTTGGAGCAGAACCTGCCATGCTGCCCCATAGAGCCACAGTGGGACTGTTGCCCTGAGCCAGCCCACCAGTGGTTAAACGATATAATTTTAATAGTTTAACTGGTTAATTGTTTTGATATTTATATCCCTAATACATACCTGCTTCAAATATAAGTTTACCTCAATATGATCATTAATGTGTACTTATCAGGGCTTTTAATATAATAGTGGAAAAAGTTTTACATTAATAATTAAAGCTTTTTCTGGTGAAATATTTCTTCAAGTTGGTAAGACTATACCTTGTTATGTGTGCGTGTAACATTAAATTCCCTAACCATGCTTTTAAAGTGTTTGGGTTGTGTGGATTTTGATGTGTAATGGACGTTGGTTGCAATCATCATAACTACAGATAATTTGCTCACTCTCCATATCTGAGGTTGTATTTTTTCCTCAGAAAATCTCCAAGTACTTTGATGGGCAAATTGTACTATGAACGTTTCCTCAACTTGGGAAACTTAAATACAAGATTACATAAAAAGCCTGTATTTCTTGATTTCCAGTTGTTACCTACTTTAAATTTTGCCTCTTTGTTATAGTACATTTGAGTGCTCTAGTGGACTTGAAAGGCATTATAGACTAATACTTAGAATTGTCAGTATGCAATACCATGTCACAATTCATTTCACTTATCTTAAACCATGAGTTATAACTGAATATTCTTATACAGGGATTGATTTTGAAAGCTTGGCTTGATCTCACCTGTGGGAAAGAAGCTTATATTAAAAAAGCTGTGAAATACTTTGATGAAGGAATGCAGGGTGGGAATGACCCTTTTGCCTTGCTGGGAAAGGTAAGTCATTTTATTATTTTAACACTTCCACAGTATATTTAATAATAACTTTTAGGCTGTGAAGCAGTTTTAAAAACATCATTATGTGTGCAAAAGAGAATTTATTGTGTGGTTAAACAATAATAGACAACCATTTATTTAAATATTTCGGATGTTTCTTACATTTTCAGATGTATTGATTCCAGTTACAACACAGAATACAAAGTGTATGTTGCTCACTTTATTTTTTTATTATAAACATTTGCACTGTAATAAACAGAAGAATAGTATTTTTCACTTCACCTAATATAAGTATTGTAGTGCAATCTTTTTATCATAAAAGTTGAGATTTACAAATGTAGAATTAATTACAAAAAAGCCTTCAAAATAATGTGAACATGTAGGTGCTAAAGTTTTACTAAGTCCTACTTCTTTTCTACTCACATACAAGTTTCTTTACATTTGCAGGAAATAATACTCCCTGCTTCTTGTTTACTAGGGATGTTTGCATATAATTGTGTAAACGATTAACTGATAAGCCTGGGTTTATCCTTATCCTAACTACACACATTTCTTGCCCCTTGCTGCCTCTGTATCAGAAGCACCATGGGCAGGGGTGGTTGTGGGGACCCGGTGCCTGTGAGGCTTTTATGCCATCTCACCATAAGCATCAGATCCTGCAGCGCCGCCTGCCCCTCCCATGCCCATGCTGCTGCCTTTGATAGCGAGGCAGCAGCGTGGAAGGTGAGGAGGGCAGGCTGGAGTTAGTACATGTGGAAAACTGGCTTTTAAGCCAGCTCCCCTTGCATATTGGCTCATGGGGTTACCTTACCTCCTTTTCCTCCCCCCCCCCCCCCCCCCGCAATGTGCTCCTGCCTCTCTCTGCTGCCTATTTTAAGCTGTCTGTCTGCATGTGATGTCTCCAGAGCCACCAGACCCTTCCTCCCCCTCCTTGCTACCACCCACAGATAGGGTGGAGGAGAGCAGGGAGAGGAGAGCAGGCAGGAGCTGGTGCCCAGGGGGATCTGGCTCCCCACGAGCACCAGCTTCTTGGAGTGTTCCCTCCTCCCCCAAGCTGCTGCTTCTATATCAGAGGCAGCACCAGAGGACAAAGGAGGCAAATGGACATTCTAGGTCAGCCTTGCAAACATACCACTTCAGTGAGCAGCTGCATAGCATTCTGGGGGAGATTGGGGGGAACCTGACCAGTTTCCTAAGCCAGACTGTGGACTGTTCCCAAGAGACTCCTCTAGCAGCCTCAGGCAGTAGTGTGGAGGACAGTGTGTGTGGGGGAGGGGGGGGAGGAGGAGAAGGAGGAGGACAGTCAGCAGGTGAGTGGAGCATAGCAAATAGATAGGTGTGTGATTGGTACAAAATTGTTGCCATTGTAACGATGTGTTGGGGGTCCGAGGTTAACGTGCGTGAGCCATAAAGTAGTTCCGTTTGCCCATCAACTCCTGGGTCACCTATTAATTCTCTAACGTCTGGCTATAGTTGGACACAAGGCAGGGGAGCATAATTGGGTCATAATGATTTATTGCTTCAGCTACTGTATGCATACGGTATGCATTAGGGGTGTTAAATATTGGTTTATTGAATAGTCAACTAAGTCCCTGAGGGTGGGCCCAGCAGCCAATGTATATGAGGCAGCAGCACCGGGTGCCAGGCAGAAGATGGTCCGCAAGGGGAGCCAGTTTAAAAAACAGATGCCCTTGTGGACCAGCTGCCTGTTGCCCTGGGCTGCTGCTTCTGAGAAGGTGGCAGCAGTGCCTGTCTGGGAGGGTCTGAGCTCAGCGTGAGCCAGGACTGAGCTGGGCTGCCTGCCCTCCGTCCTAAAATATTTTAAATACAGAGCCGCAGCGGGGGTAGGTTCCTATCCTGTCATAAGCAAGGACTGAGCCAGGCTGCTTGCCAGCCTGCTAAAAAATTTACTGGCAGGGAGAGAGGAATGCTTGTAGTCTATAGCATTAACTAATAAGCTTTTGCTTATCAGTTAATTGACTAAACTATTACATCCCTTGTATGCATTGCATTCTTAATTATGGATTTCTTTATAGCATTCCTGTACTATTGTTCTTGTTCTTTTTGATTTTTCCTTTTTGCTCCCCCTCTGATAAACTCTTGATTTGAAGGCTGCAAACTTCAATATTTAGGAATTAATATCCACTCATGCTCATTTATATGTATTGTAAGTATTTGAATGTAAAAATGTAACCTTCTTACTCCCAAATTAAAACTTACTATTGATTGGTATGTTTTTCTGCCTATTAGACACCATGCTAAAATGTGTGTTATGAACAGAATATGATCACTATGATTGTGTTTTAATACTACCACAAAAAAGGTGTCTTCGTGTACTGCATTTATTTAGTAAACTAACTTTTGCATTCTGAAGTAATGACTTAAAATAAAAGCAAATTTGGTGTCATAACTTAAATCATTAGCTGGAAAGCCAGGCCTCCTGCAGATGACAGTCACCTAGGTAAGATCAGAGAGAGTGGTATTTCCATAGTAGGGATGTAAAATCCCATTAAAATGGTTAACTGAATATAGGAAGGATGGGCAGGGGGGCCACTCCAATCCGGTTGAAGTACTCCCCTGCCTGAAGTTGGGCTGGAGTGGCGGCCTGCTGCAGGCAGGGGCTACCCTGGCCACTGCCCCTCTGTCTGCGGCAGGCCCCCACGGGACAGGAGAAGCAGGGGACTGGTTATCCAGTAAGCGTTATCCATTCAGGTTTATTGGTTAACCATTTAAACATTCACATCCCTACTCCATAGTATTTTATTTCTTTCGTATTTAAAAATATAAAACTCAGGACTTTTGTAGTACAGGTTGGACCCTTAGGATCTGACCGGTCCTGAATGAGGGGATTTGCCAGACCAGAGGAGGTCCTGCCCAACATGGCCCACGCTGCCCTGCTGCCCCCGGCTATGAATCTAGCCCAGCCCTGCTGTTGCCTGCCTAGCCATGGCTCTAGGCAGTATGCCGTGGCTGCGGAGGCTGAAGCTCCAGAGCCAGAGCCCTGCAGCTGTTGCTGCTGCCCCTGAGCTCTGCAGCCAGGACCAGCGCTCTACAGCTGCTACCGTCAGCCCTCAAGCTCCATGGCTGCTGCTGTAGGTCCCTACTACTGCCCAGCCACAGGGGCCAGAACTCCCTGCTGTGCCACCTGCTCCTTTGTGCCTCTTCCCCCCACTCAGGGCTCTCAGCTGAGTTGCCAGCCCCAGCTGCTGCTTCTGCCCTGTGACCCCGCCTTCCTATACCTAAGCTCTGTGATTCAGGAACATCCGTGGTCCTGCTGGACCGCGGATGTTGCCGGACCAGAGAGTCCAGTTAAGGGAGGTATAATCTGTACTTCTTATCTTCACAGTGCTTTGCAAACTGTAACCCTCACTAATGCCCTGACAAATTGATTGCCTTCAAATAAACTCCCCTCCACACTTTTGTTTTTAAGCATTTAGCAGCCATTCATGTTACAAGCAAGGCAGCTGACTAAGGAGTCAATCCTAATTCCTTGTTCATATAGTAAGAGCAGTTGAATATTGCTTCTGAACCAGTGAATATGTCCTACTGGTTTGGAGTAAAAACTTGTGTCTACTCCTTAATATGAAGTTAATAAAGTTGTATCTAATCCTGTAATTCCATTCATGTCTGTCTTCATTCTCCTGTGTGACCTATACGTGCAATTCTTTGAAAAGGTGCATACAAAGCTGCAGTTTTTTATTTACCTTCTTTCTGTTTACACCTTGTGTCATGCTTAAGGTAAGTAAAAATATCAGTAAAGGGAAGAATTCCCCTCTATCAAAATGTTTTCCAATACATGTGTGAAAATACTTATGAATCTTGACACTTGACACTTAAAAGTATAGCATTGATAAAACTTTTTTCCTCTCACTAGGCACAATATTTTGAAATGCGTCAGAATTATTCAGGAGCTTTAGAAACTGTGAACCATATAATAGCAAACTTCCCAGACTTTCTTCCTGCTTTCATAAAGAAAATGAAACTACACCTAGCCTTGCAGGACTGGGAGCAAGCAGTTGAAACAGCACAAAGGTTTGGTATACATATATAGATATGTTGTTGCTTTGTTTTAGTTGTTAATGTTAGGAAATGTGCTATTAAGTTTGCTCTTGTTTAAATATTTTAAAACAGTTGTGTATCAACCTATGGTCAGTATATAATGTGAGATAAGACTAGGTAAATTAACCCAAATCATGTTTAGGCAGGTATGTGCATGCTGTCCAAAATTTAGAAAGTTTCTGTAAATTTAAAATTCACTCGTTTTATTTCTATGGGAAATACTGCAATGCTTTATTAACTAATTGCTCACCTTTTTGTAGTAGATATGAAGTCTGTTAACATTCATTATGGAACTGTGATCACAACTCCATATTGAACTTTGTAATCCCAGTTATGATAGTGATCCCTCTGTAGGTTTAAAAAAAATCCTCATAGCTAAAACTTCCTTTACAATTTCAGCGTGTCATTGGTGGTTTCTTGCCCGAGAAAGTTGTGGCTAGGAGAGTTGTGAAGTAGTTCTGACAAGATTGTGTGGGGATTGTTTTAGAAATGTTTTTGAGTGTTGTGTGTGTGGTTTTTGTGTGCGTTTTTTTTTTTTTTTTTGTAACGTTACATATTAAAACTGGTTTATTTTAGGAACCCCAGATTAAACTAAATATTAAATACATATTTCACATTTGCAATAGCAGCCGTCTCCTCAGTTTCCAGCTGATGGCTATTACAATTGTATTAACTTTGACAAATTCTCAGAACACTAAATGTACAGTGTCTTTTTAAAAGTTCTACAACTAGTTCTCATATTCCTCACTCTCACTGTCATTTTGATTCATAGACTGAAACAGAAATATGAGTTATCCTGCTTTTTTCAATTCAAAGTCAGTTTCTTAGATTTGTCTGAATAATACCAAATTATTAAAACATACTCTCAGTGCCTGCAGAGGAAGCTACTGTGAAAAAAGTTGGCTTAGCAGCTGAAAGAACTCTGTTTCAAGGTGCCTGGCTAATCATTCCCATCAGTCTAGGGGAGTAACTTTGTTTAAAACATCATCAGTAAATATTTACTGATTATATGGTTTCACTCAAGAAATTTATTATGACCATGGCCAGTCCGGCTCTTACTACATTTAAACTGCAGAGCTGCAGTAGAGTTAGCTCCCGGACCCTGCATGAGCTGGGATTGAGCACTTCTCCCTTATCGACTACATCATTAGCGAATTACCTGCCTCCTAACATCCTTAAACTCTGCGTTTTCTTGCTCCCTGAAGTTGAATAGTCAGTAATGTTTCCAAATAAATTGGGAGCGCATCTTCAGCCCTTCCCCCGCCTTCCCTAAATGGCACTTGGATATGGGAGGCTCGGACCTGCAACAGTTCCAGAAGGGGCTGGCAGAGCGCCTTTAGCCAGCCTCTTTCTCCTGCCTAGTGATTGTCTCTCTTCTCTATTGTTTTATGAGACACAATCACATTCCAGGCACATTCCACTTTCCTGGGACAACCAAATCCCTACCTTGTTTTAAGTTATGAAAAGTGGAATCTGTATACCAAGTTTGGTGTTCCTATCTCCTACCATTTAGGAGGAGTTCTTGAACAAACAGACATGCAAACTCTTTCAAATATATACTAGAAGAAAATGAACATTCAGTGGCAACTGGCAACTTTAGATTTACTGAAGCCTTCTGTACTGTATACTTGAGTGATTAATTAGTTAACTAGATTTAGAATCTAACAAGCTGTAAGGATTAACTAAGCTAAAACTTCGAATGTAGCAAACAGTTTGTGCCTTTATTTGTTAAATCACATTTATACAGGCAGTTCCCGGGTTACGTACAAGATAGGGACTGTAGGTTTGTTCTTAAGTTGAATCTGTATGTAAGTCGGAACTGGCGTCCAGATTCAGCCGCTGCTGAAACTGACCGCCAGTTCTGACTTACATACAGATTCAACTTAAGAACCCCAAGCGTCCCCAAGTTAGCTGCTGCTGAAACTGATCAGCGGCTGATTCCAGGAAGCCCGGGGCAGAGCAACTCTGCCTCGAGCTTCCTGTAGTCAGCGCTGGTCAGTTTCAGCAGCGGCTGACTTGGGGACGCCTGGGGCAGAGCAGCTGGGGTGCTGCTGGGTTGGTCCAGTAGCGCCGCTCCTCGGCGCTACTGGACCAACCCGGCAGCACCCCAGCTGCTCTGCCCCAGGCGTCCCCAAGTCAGCCGCTGCTGAAACTGACCAGCAGCGGCTGAATCAGGACGCCTGGGGCAGAGCAGCTAGAGTGCTGCCGGGTTGGTCCAGTAGCGCCCAGAGCGGCGCTGCGGGACCAACCGGCAGCGCCCCAGCTGCTCTGCCCCAGGGTCCACAACAAAAGCCTGGTCTGCTGGGGGGGGGGGGCACACTAGCTGCGCCCCCCCCCCCCCCCCCAGCAGACCAGGGACACGGGGAGCAAAGCCAGAGCAAAGCCTCGGAAGCGTGGGAACCCGCCGCTGCTGTGGCTTTGCTCCCGGTGCCCCTGGTCTGCTGGGGTGGGGGGGCGCGCAGCTAGTGTGGTCCCCCCCCCCAGCAGACCAGGCTTTTGTTGTGGACCCTGGGGCAGAGCAAAGCCTCAGAAGCGCGGGACCCTGCCGCAGCTACGGCTTTGCTCCCGGTGCCCCTGGTCTGCTGGGGACCGTCTCCAGCAGACCAGGGGCACTGGGAGCAAAGCCGCAGCCGCGGCGCGGTCCCGCGCCTCTGAGGCTTTGCCAGAGCACCGGAAGCAGCTTTTCTCGCCCCGGAGGTCGAGGTGGCGGGATCGCTGCCTGCAAGCTCCGGGGCGAGAGAGCCCCGTTCGTAAGTGCGGCTCCGACGTAAGTCGGATCCGCGTAAGTCGGGGACTGCCTGTACTAAAAGGCATAAAGAGAGTTTTGAAAAATGATGCATTGCAAAGTGAATTATTTAAGTTACTATAAATTGATCCACATTGTTGTTCTTCCATAGCCACATCTTTATCTACATCATTTTCTCCCTGTAAGCAGTTTTCCTTATGATGTTTCATTCTTGCAACTAGACCCTGCATTTCCTCCTTACACGTGACACTATTTCCTTTTTTACCCAGGGAATGAATTTCTTCAAAATTCATTGAAGGTGGGTTTCTCTTACTCCCACAAGCCATAACAGTTTTTCTTTGGCAAAAGTATGGGGAAATACAGGAAGCTCTGTGTGTGCTGAATAATGTCGTTCCTGTTCCTTTCTAGTCCACTCCACTGTTCCTTTCTACTCTGCCTCTATCCTTTCCTATATATTTGTCTTTCTGTCTTAACTAACTCCTCTGCCATTTTTGGCCCACATCCATCATAACTTAAGCACAGAATAGAAACAGTTCAATCCAGGCTAGCGCTCTCTTTGCACATGTGACTTAAGTCTGCTGAGAAACGGAAATTGAAAGCCCAGAACTTTCAGGAAGCAAGAGCTGGTAGCTAGGCTGGACAGACTAAAGCTATTAATTCTTTTTTCTGAGACTGTAAGTGTAAGTGTAGCATGTTTGTGATGACATTTAATTGTAACTGTTATTTTTAAACAAATTTATTTTATTGATTAAAAATAAAAAATCTGTTTAAATTAAAAAAAAATTTAAATGATTGATTTTTATCCACCCTGGTATGCAGTTTGTTCAGACCTCAGCCAATAAAACTTTTAAATGCTTTATAAGATCAGCAATCAAGATTTCTGTGTGTGGCATTAATACACAGGCTCCTGTGATGATATATTATCGGAAACTGGATGATATGGCCCTATTGCAGATAAAGAGGAAATTCAGATAAAGGAATGCCTATTACTAGTTTTATGGCAAAAATCACTTACATTATTAAAATAACTGTTTTTCTTTCTTTAAAAGAATCTGTGAGGGTTCTAACCAAATTCTAAATTGAAGTTGTCTAAGTATAAAAAGTATCTTATCCAAAACTTGTCCTAAGTCAACTGATAAAAGGGACAGTATTGAGACAAAATATATACTAATGCATTTGTTTATATTATAACATAGTTCCAGCGTTAATGGTCTCATTTTTATTGGAATTTGTCAACTTGTTGCATTTGTAAGCCTGAACAAGTAAAGTTAAGGTCAATTCCTGTTTTGGTTTGATTCTCAAAACTCAGGAAGAGTGTTTTAATATCAATTGAGCTGTTTTCTGTTGGAATTAAAAAAAAATCTTTTCTCCTAAACTGCTTAGAAGCTGGTCTTTAAACAATAGAGATTTTGATTGAATTGGAGTAATCTGTGCTCCCTTAATGAATATGGCAGATCATAAAATAAACTGACTCTTGATTTTCTTCAGGCTGTTGAAGAAAGATACTCTTAATTTGGAAGCCATAAGAATGGAAGCTCTCAATTTTTTATGTAGGGAAGGTAACATACCTGAGGTGAGTCTTTTTGTAGCACTTTTTAAAAGCATTGAACAATTTGAATTATTAAAGCAGTCAGTATTTAAGGTCATTTTGTAGAGTACAGTAAATATTGGAGACGTTTAAGTATTTTATTAACGGAAAATGAAAAGTGATCGGATTTTGCTAGTAATTCTGTAACTTTATCATCTATTTTTTGATAGATGGCCCTGTTGTGCACGGCAATAATCTGCCAGTTAGGAGCCTGTGTTAGTCACTTTGCAAATGTGACTTGAGCTTCTAAGTCACTCTGATATACTTCAGGATGCATTCTGGACACTTGCGTCCCTTAACTGCTTTAACTGCTTGCTCCTGTCCATTCCATGTAAGATGTTTGTGTACGGCATTATCCTGCCAGCCAGGACTATTGTGATAGAAAGGATCAAGGAGCGATGAGCTCCATCATAGCACTGTACAGAGGAAAATGCTCCATTGTCCCACTGCAGGTGTCTCCAACCTGTCATTGGTCACTGCTTCCTTGTCATTGCTTGGGGGGGGGGGGGGAGTAGGTACTGAACCAGGATGATTTCTGAGCGAAGAATTCTCTTTGGAGTCTGAGAGGGGAGTTCTCAGCCCTGCTGAAGAGGTACCAGTACTGAACCCCAGCCATCACCTGGCCCCTAGGCTGTCAGTGGAAGTATTGGAATCTGTGTAGGTTTTCCCCAGTACTATCTCATCATTCCTATTTGGTAGTGTCTGAGAGGTACACTGCTGTTTTGTCCTGCCCGGCATAGGATCCTTACTCCAGTACAAAGTGGCCCCCATAGAAGTGGAGGAGGAAGAAACAGCAGCCCTTACTCTGTTGCTTGCCTTTTTTCATCATGCCCAGATAAGATAGTGGGAAGCCCTAGTAACCTGCTTCTGGCCTGTCAAGAGTCCCTGAAATGTGTCACCACAAACACAGGACTGGAATCTGAGGAGCTGAAGGAACCGTTGCGCAACTTAATTGGAGAGATCTGCTGCAGCCAGAGTATCAGAGTGGCCCTGCCAGTTAATGAACGTTGGAATCTGTGAGGCACTATTCTCTGCCCCATACTTCAAAAAAGGCGGAGAAGTAATACTGTGTACCGGCCAGTGTACTTTTACCTGTACTTTTACTATTACCTGTACTTTTCTCCCATTCAGAAACCCATTCACAAACTTTTGGCAGACTGGTAACATTGTATTTGCACGTTCATAATATGCAAATAAAATGTTACCAGTCTGCCAAAATATGTTCCCAGGCTCCCAGAGCCACAGCAAACAGCTGGCTTCAGCTGCGACAGCTGCCCACATGATAGGCAGCTGCTGAAGCTGGCTGTTCGTGGTGGCTCTGTGGACCGGGACTGGGGTATATATTTTGGCAGACTGATAACAATTTTGCATATTTGCATAGTCATTATTTACATAACAAAGATGTAAATATGCAAATAAAATTTTACTGGTCTACCAGAAGTTTGTGAATGGATTTGTGGGTCCATGGTATAAAAAAGGTTGAGGACCACTGCCTAATAAGGACAATAATAGCAGATTGAGTTTTCAAATGATACCTCCAAAATACTTTGTACAAAATTTAACTTTATAAAAATGGTGAACATGAGGTATCAGGGTGTTAGTCATATAGTTGTTTTTGAAAATTATTTTCCTGCATGTGCTTTATAGTTTGAGAACCATATATTATTCCAAATCTTCCAGTATAGAGGATGTTTTAACTATTCCTCCCAAAATCTTTTGTTCTTAAGGAAAAATTGTCTTGTAAATAAGATTGGTGTGATTTCTGGAGGAATATTTAAACAAAAAACTTGCCTTATTTTTTTTATATGTTTGAAAAATATGTTCAAGAAACTATAGTGATACTTCCTTTGTTTCCTGCAAATTTAATTTACTAGTTCTTGAAATAATCTGCCACTTAGGTGCAGAAATAAATGAGCTTTGGTTTGACAGTTCTGGAGAATTGTTCTTCTAACTTCTATATAAAAGTTATTCCCAACACTTGAAAATTTTTTTTTTCTTGGGTCGCATTATTAAGATATTTTTACATCATGCTACCAGAATTTATGATGATTCTTGAGGTATTGTGTGTTTCTTCTGTATTGATCCCTAGAAGATTTATCTGGCATTGCTCAGGTCCTTAACTCAAATAAGCTTTTTTTTTTTTTTTTTTTTTTTTTTTTTTATTTAAATTATTGTTCTAGGGTGGAACTGGGATTGAGGGGTTCAGTACACAGACTGCTCTGGGAAAAAGGATAACCCCAGCCCTCTGTAACTGCAGCAGCTTGGGGCCTAATGAGAAGTGCCTGTCCATGTCTGCTGCAGTGGGCACAACTGGGAAAGGGGTACACGCCCTCCTGCTAGAAGACAGACAGAAACACAGACAAATAGATACACAAGAAGACAAGCTCTCTGAAATGTATAGTAGATAGCTGTCCTTTTCTCCACACCTGGCCAAATGAGGTTATAGCTGTCCAGTTCCCATCTCTGGCCCCTTGCTCCCCTCACCTCCCTTTGTCATTCTCCAGTATAACTGTCCCTCCTGTCAGACTCCTCCCTTTGCATTTTGAGGAAACAGTCAGATTCCAGGCACCTCCCATTGTCCTGGCACAACCTTGTTTTAAGTTATGATAAGAGGAAGCTGCACACCAGATTTGGTGGTCCTAGTTATTACCATCTAGGAGGAGTTCTTGAACAAATGGACTTATAGACAGACAGGCACACACATGTAAATATACATTAAGATTGTATTTCATTCTCCTAGGCTGCAGCCAAACTGGGAGACCTAATTAATGCATTGGAGAAGTTGGAACCACATAATCCTCAACTATTTTGTAAAATGGCATTAGCTTTCAGCAGAACAGTGAGTATGCATTTCTTTTCTTAAACAAAATACAAATAATAACACTACATCCTGCTTCTGATTTTTAGTAATAGGTGTTAAGTGTCAATTAAAACTTCCCTTACGGAGACAAAGTGGGTTAATTTGTATAACTTGGTCTCTTTGTTTGAGAACTTAGCGTGTGGACTGAGGCTACATCTACACTACAGGATTTTTGCACAAAAACCCACAGAGCATCCACACCTCAAGTGCGTTTTTGCGCAAGAAAATTTACAGTACAACGGCAGAACACAGGGCTTTTTGTGGTGAAGGTATACCTCTTTCTTTGAGGAATAACTCCTTTTTGCACAAGAGTTCTTGCGCAAAATGGTGTTTGTGGATGCTCAACAGGGGTTTCTTGCACAAAAAAAGCCTGTCAGAAAAAGCACAGGTGCTCTGATGGCCATTCTGTTAATGGGTATGAGAGCTTTCTTGCGCAACAGCATCCATGCGGTGTGGATGCTCTCTTGCGCAGAAGCGCATCGCTTTTGAGATGTGCTTTTGTAGTGTGATCTCTTCCACAAAAAGCTTCTTGTGCAAAAAGTCTGCAGTGTAGACGTATCCTGAGAGAAGGTACTTGCCAGTCAGTTTTTCTGCTGTTAACATGAAGTCTCCTGCTTCTTTTTTTTTTTTTGGTAAAGCCATGAGCCATGGCAAGGCCATTGAAGTTGTATCCAGACTTAGAAGGATAGCATTGATGTGTATTGCATGTAGAAGGGAATGTATATAACAGTAAGGTCTAAATACATAATTTTTTAAACGAAAGCAAAAATTGTGCATGGTCACAGCAGTCACCTGGAGAAGTTTCTCACTTGCTATTGGAAAATAAATATTATTTACAAAGTTCTTGGTAAGCAGAAGAGTAGATGACAGTTAAAATGTTGTGTCCAGAAAAAATAACTAGTCTGACAAATTACCTAATCTCAGAAGTCTACCAAAGTGTGAAAAAATGCCTCAAGGGAAAGTATGAGCTTGATTTCATAAGATTACTCAAATGTGCACTTCACAAGCTATTTGTAAATTACTTGCTGTTGACCAGAACCTTTATAGTGCACATCTATTCCATTTAATTGTAAAAAGAAAAAAAAATGACAGTGGTGATAACTCTTTAAGCTCTTTGTTTCTTTACAAAATGTCTCCCAGAATAGTATATCAGTATTCTTACACGGACGCACAAATATTTGCAAATCAGTGCAGGATAACTTGGTCCTTATTAGATAGCTTAGTCATTGAGATGCTACCAGGATGGGTGGTGATATAAATTTGAAAATAGATTGGTCTTCAAGAGTTCCGTCACCCTTCAGTACCCAGAAGACACAACAAGATGATAATGGTATTTTACTTTTATGCATTGGCTAGTACTATATTATCCAGTCATGTTAGGAACTAGATAGTCATGTTTCTAGATATTATGCACAGGTACACATGGGCTACTTCTAGACTACATCCCTTTTTCGTAAAAGGGATGTAAATTAGACATATCACAATTGCTAATGAAGCAGGGATTTAAATCACCCCGCTTCATTAGCATAAAAATGGCTGCCGCTTTTTTTCCGCACGGAGCTTTGTCGGAAAAAAGCGCCAGTCTAGACGCTGATCTTGTGGAAAATAAAGCCTTTTCCGAAAGATCCCTTATCCCTTATTTCCTTCCGACAAAGCTCCGTGCGGAAAAAAAGCGGCAGCCATTTTTATGCTAATGAAGTGGGGGAGATTTAAATCCCCGCTTCATTAGCAATTGTGATATGTCTAATTTACATCCCTTTTACGAAAAAGAGATGTAGTCTGGACGTAGCTACAAGATATAAGTGATTACAGAAGATGTGGTGTTTTGTTCATTCATCTCTGAGATGAGTGAGGACTTGGTGCTGCTGTTTAACATGCAACTTCATTTAAAGGTTCATTATAACTTTTGAGTACTATTTTTCTTCAAAATGTGGTAAAACTGTTTAAGATTGAAAACTTTCATCTGTAAAACTCTTAACTTTAGTGTGGCCGGAACCAACTCATCCTTCAACAAACACAGATCTTAGTAGAAAGAGCATTTGACCTAGCATCCCACGATTCTGAAATTGCTACAGAACTTGGTTACCAGATGATTTTACAAGAGAGGGTGAAAGATGCTTTAAAATGGTACAAGACTGCAATGGTGCTTGATGAGACAAGTGTTTCTGCACTAACTGGTATGGCATGAGACTTTTTCTATTACTTACCGTTTTTTTCAATGACACAGATAACTTGAAAATAATTATTTGATTTGTTTTATTGACTGCTGTTGCATGTAATGCATAAGATTCCTATAATAGAAAGATGGACTTTTTCAGTTTATTTTCTCAGAGCATCTGCTAGCACTTTATTGCTGACTT
Source organism: Pelodiscus sinensis (assembly GCF_052426305.1). Classification (NCBI taxonomy): domain Eukaryota; kingdom Metazoa; phylum Chordata; order Testudines; family Trionychidae; genus Pelodiscus; species Pelodiscus sinensis. The sequence goes on along the minus strand of NC_143058.1, from coordinate 39,142,529 downwards.
CACTATTTTCTGCATGTGGGTATTCCTCGTTTGGCTAGGTCTTTCATTCCTCAAGACAAGAGCAAGACAGGTTTTTAAAAATAAAATATAAGTTTAAAAAACATAGTCGCAAGGTGGATTGATTTAAATCAATTTAAATTGATTTAAATCAATTTAAATCAGTTTAAATTGATTTAAATCAAATTTCCCACTGATACTTCTACACACATTCCTTAAACAATGGTGAAAACCTGATGTCTAAAATATGATAATTTACAGCTCAGTACAGCATTTCAGCAGCTTAGTGGAGTGTCCTTTTGTGTAAAAATTGTAGATAACTTGGTTTTTATTAATTTAGGAAATGGTACATATTGCTGTTTACTTGTGTCAAACTGCAGATGCAGCAGCAGTACATTAGGAATGGTAAGAACTAAATCACACACACAAACACAATCAAAGTTATATTTTATTTAACTAAGTCTTAAATGTTGCATAAATGTTTCCCATTTACAATTGCAGCAGTTGCCTGAGTTTCTGGCTGTTGGCCATCCTTAAACTTTCTTTTTATTTATTTTTTAATTTTCAAATGTTAACTCCAACAGACAAATCCTCAGAACACTAAATGTAGTGTCTTTAAAACTTCTACAACTAGTTCTCATCTTTTTCACTCCTGCTGTCATTTTGATTCATAGAGTGAAAAAGAATGCGAGTTTTCTTGCTTTTTCAACTCTTAGTCTGTTTCTTAGATTTGTGTGAATAATACCAAAGAATAATACCTAACAGTAATACCTCTGTGCCTCCAGAGGAAGCTACTGCTCTGAAAAGTTGTCTTAGCAACTGAAGGAACTCTGTTTCAAGTTGCCTGGCTGCTAAATGCCACCATTTCAGGGGAATGACTTTGTTCAAAACATCAGTAAGCATTTACTGATTAGAAGATTTGACCATATCCTTAACTCAAATAAGGTTTGTTTTTCTTCATTTAAATTACCCCAGAACAGTAAAGCTTAGGATTAGGGGTTCAGTGTGCAGGCTGCTGGGGGAGAGAGGACAACTGTAGACCTGTCTCACCACAGCAGCTTGGGGCCGGGTAAGAAGTTCCTGTCCATGGTCGCTGCAACTGCAGTGGATACAGCTGAGGAGGGGTACATGTCTCCCAGCTGTGAGACAAACAGACAAACTCATGAAATATATAGTACAAGGTGTGACAGGGTGAGGTCACAGAAGACCCCTGGGAGGCTTCCTGGAATGCTGACATCGCCAATGCCACTCACCTTCCCACTCTCCGGGGCTTCTCCATCAGATCAGGACATGAAGATTGATAGGTTACATGAAGCAATTTGCACAAAGCACCTTTGAGTTATGTATATTTATGTCCATAAGTCCATTTCATAAAATGGAGGGGTGAACTGTCATACAGGGGTCAGCATCCTATGGCTCTCGAGCCAAATATGGCTCAGTATGGAACCAGACATGGCACTCTTGTCATTCCCAAAATATATGTAACTTTAAAAATTAAAATTAATTCAAAATTTAAAAAATGTGTAATGACTCATGTCAAGATGGTCTTTTTTTTTTTTTTTTTTTTGTCTATTTCACTTTCAATCAAAGGTAAAAGTAAGGCAGTGAGCCTTGGTAGAGCTGGCTCTGCTCTGGCCAGAACTGGCTGGGACACTCTGCTCATTTAAAGGGACAGCTGAGGATGCACTTTAATAGGCGTCTGCACGCTCCCATCTAGGATAGTGAGAGAGGCTTGCAGTGGCAGATGCCTCCATCTGACCATGGTGGCCTGGCTCCAGCCCCCATCTGACTGCTGCAGTCTGTCCCCACATGCTGTGCTCCTGGCCATAGGTATCTGGTAGCCTGGGTGGGGGGAGGCTTTGCCTTCCCAAACCCCTAGACATTGCCCCACCCACACTCTGCGCTCAGAACACCTATTGTAGATGTTCTGAAGGTGGAGCTTTGCTGCCCCCCCAGTACCTGCCCTCCCTGTGCTCCTGACCAGGGAGGCTGGAGCCATGTGGCCCTTAACAGAGGGAATGTGGCTATAGGTGAGGTTGGGGACCTGCCTCCCCCAACTCTAGCTGCACCAACCAACCACCCATTATCCTGGGGCATTATCCTCCGACCACAGCAGCCAGGCCAACAAGGACCCATTTGGGGCATAGCCCCTATCTGGCTTCAGCATCCAGTCCCCGGCCCCAATCCTGGGGCAGGCCCCAGAGTCCAGCCCCCATCTGGCCATCAGAAGGGCTAGTGGTGGCCCTAATCCTGCTGCAGCACAAGTAGGAGGTGAGGCCATGATCCAGCTGCAGTGATCCAGGCCCATCCGCCACTGCTGCCTGGGTGCAGCAGCTTAGCCCTGGCCAGGTAAGGTCATCCAGCCGGAGCCCGACCCCACTTACTCTATTTCTCACCCCCAGCACCCTCCCTTGATTCCTGCACCTCCCATTCATCCCAGCCTCCGGCTCTGAGATTTTTTTTTTTTTTTTTAACTAACGTTACTCCAAAAAATGAGGAGTAACATTAGTTCGAACTAAGGGGTTTGGTTCAAACTACTGCATCCCGGAGCGCACTTTCGCTTTTAAATCAGCTATTGAACGGAGTAACGCGCGGCCGAGATTATTCTGATGAAGTGCAGGATCTTTAAATCCCCACTTCATTAGCAATTTCAGTCGCCTACATTTGCATCCCTAGCTCGGACTAGGGAGCAAGTGTAGATGTACCCTAATAGACTTATGGCATCACCATTATGGTTTGTGGCCATGATGTTCCAAAATAAGAGCGATGTATTATATTATATAAAATAAGAAAATTACACTCAACTGGCAAATCTAGATTTCTCTTGATGCATCTTTTGTATTGTATACTTAGGTGATATATTTTAAACCTAGTTAACTAGTTAAACAAGCCATAAGTATTAGCTAAGATAAACTTTTTTTTCCTAACAACATCCACCATAGCAAACAGCATGGGAATTTACTTTTCAAATCACACTTATACTAAAAGGCATAGAGAAAGTCTTGAAGAAGGATGAATTGCAAAATGAGTTATTTAAGTTATTAACCAATTGATCCACTCAGCCGTATTCACTAAGCCATCTTCATTCACAGTCGTCATCTCCCAATAAGCCATTTTTAATGTGGTGTTTCCTTCTTGCAACAAAGCCCCGCATTTTCTTCTTACGCTGCTTATACTTAATACTCCCCCTCCCCTTTTTTTTTTAAACCCTGTGAATGAATTTCTTCAAAATATTGCCAGACAGAAGGCCTCTTGCATGCAGAAGCCATGGCATTTTTTTTCAGCAAAAGTGCTGGGGAATATATGAAGCTCTGTGTGTGCTGAACGATGTCTTTCCTTTTTCTTTCCAGTTCTCTCCACTCTTCCTTTCTATACTGCCTTTATCTTTTCCTAAATATTGTCTGTTTCTTAGACAGTGTCTTCACTAATGCCTCTGCATGCTTGGCCAATGTCCACCACCACATAAAACTAATCCTGTCTAGCCTGTCTTTCTTTTCACATCTTATTTTTTAGACTGCTGAAACAGAAAATGAAAGCCTAGAACTTTCAAGAAGGAAGAGCTAGTAGTCAGGCTGGATAGACAAAAGCCATTAATTCATTAATGAGACTGTAAATGTAAGTGTAGAATGTTTGTGATTAAATGTAATTGTAACTGTTTATTTTAAATGAAAAAATTAGTGTTTTATTTCTGATTTAAAAAAATTTAAAAATCCAATGTAAATACAAAAGTAATTTGATTTTTAAATTTGTTTTTATCCACCTTGCAAAGCAGTGCAGGTTGAACCTCCCTGGTCTGGCATCCTCGGGAGCTAACTAGTCCTGGAGGACTGATTTTGCTGGACTGGGGAGGTCAGATCTGCACAGCTGCTTCTCCTCTCCCCACACAGTGTAAATAACTGTTATTTGGGGGTATTAATCAACAAAACTGATTTTATTGAGTATAAAAGGCAGAATTTAAGTGGTCATAAGAGATAGCAGACAGAACAAAGTAGGATATAAAACATGCAAGCTAAGCTTACTACATTAAAAAGACTAGTTGAATGTAATATCTCAAAGTTCTTAGGATTTCTACTCAAAGTACAGAGCCATCCCATCCATAGGATGGCTTGGAGCAACCATACTAGGCCTTGCACTTTGGAGGGTCCAGGGGTCTAATGGGGATGTGGAGTCAGCAGCAGGCATCAGGCCCACCTTCACACTCACTACTGGTGGGGGGGAAGCAGAGTGATGCGGCTGGGAGCCAGCAGAGTGGTGTGGGGCTGGGTTGCTCTGCTTCTGGGTTGCTGCTCTCTGTTGCTGGTGAGTACAAGGGTGGGCCCAATCCCTGCTGCGAGAGCCAGGTTCCCCATTAATCCCTTGGGCTTTATTGCTCAGGAGAAGAACTTGGGGAAAGGGGTAGAATGGGTATGTGAAGGGGGTGGAGCAGGGGTGGGAAGAGGCGGGGTGCAGACCTAGGGCAGAGGGCCCTCCCCCCTACCCACAGTCCCCCCTACCCACAGGGATGGCCCTGTCAATGTAGGAATAAAGGGATACCATCAAAGATGAAATATTTATCCTAATTTAAAAGAGTTTAGAGTACTTTAGTCTTGGAAATATGTATCCCTGATAAAAATCCTATTTTTTTAAGAAAATAAAAACCAGTCAGTGATAGTTACTTGGTTATCTTTATCACGCATTTTGTACCATTTTCCTACCACGCCTCTTTGCTTTATTGTGTGCAGGCAGGATACTGAAACTTCAGTGAGCAGATTGCTACTGAGAAAATAAGCTTGTGTCCTTCTCTCCTCCCCGACCCCCTCTATCACCGATGTATGCAGAGACTTGAAAGGTGTTTACTTTCTTAGGCTACAAAGTTCTATCAGAAAAAGATACGCAAATCACAGCTCACAATTTGAATATCTTTTTCTGCTTTTCTAAGTCGGCCCGTATACACAGGGCCAAATGTCAGGAGAAAAGCCTCTTTCGGAACATCTCTTCTTCCTTTTTACTGTCCCATTCTTTCATTCAAGAACGAGGAGAAATCAAACAGTAACACATCAAACATGTTTGAGTCCTCCTTTCTGTGAATGAAATGTTGATAGGTCTCCCTTAATTCTAAAAAGAGTTTTAAAAAAAAAAAGTGTGTGTGTGCAGGTGAGATTTGCTTTTCTTTTTTTCTCCAAACATTAAAAATGTAGATACCTTCCAGGATGGAAGGTTGATGACTAGAGAATTAAGATAAATGATAATAAAATATAGTCTTCAATTATTCTTCATTTAAGGTAGGGAAGCACTCAAAGTAAATATATTATACCTCCAACAAAACCAGTACAAGTCAGACTTTACATCGCTGTTTCTAAAAAAGCAGAAAAACACTAAAGGCTCGTCTACACTGGCCCCTTTTCCGAAAGGGGCATGGTAATTTCAGAGATCGTAATAGGGAAATCCGCGGGGGATTTAAATAAAAATGTCCACCGCTTTTTTCCGGCTTTTAGAAAAGCCGGAAAAGAGCGTCTACACTGGCCCCTTTGAAGTAGGAATAAGATCCTCCGGAAAAGGGCGCTTTTTCTGGAGGATCGGGGCCAATGTAGACGCTCTTTTCCGGCTTTTCTAAAAGCCGGAAAAAAGCGGCGGACATTTTTATTTAAATGCCGCGGGGGATTTAAATCCCCCGCGGATTTCCCTATTACGATCTCTGAAATTACCATGCCCCTTTCGGAAAAGGGGTCAGTGTAGACGTAGCCTAAGGGTATGTCTAGACTGCAGAGTTTTTCCGGGGTACCAGAGGTATCCCGGGTAAGCTCTGCCACATCCAAAGAACTTTCTCTTGTTCTTATGTCCTCTTACTAAACATCAATACTAATTCATTATATCCAAATGTCTGCTTTTAGAAATGTGATTATGAGTAGGCTTTTGATTCACCAGTCTGCCTACTTATAATCATATTTCTAAAAGCAGGCTTGTTTGTGGTCTACTATCATCCATAGATCTCTTTCCACAGTACTCCTTCCTAGGTAGTCATTTCCTATTTTGTATGTGTGCAAGTAATTGTTCCTTTCTAAATGGAGTACTTTGCACCTGTCCTAATTTAATTTGATTTTGTTTACCTGAAATCCTTTTTCTAGTTTGTCTAAATCATTTTAAATTAAAATCCTATACTCCAAAGCACTTGGAATCCCTCCTAGCCTGGTATCATCTGCAAACTTTAGAAGCATACTCTCTATGTAATCATCTAAAACATTGAAAAGATATTGAACAGAACCCATCCCGAAACTGATCCCTGAAGAATTGCAGTCGTTATGCCCTCCAGCATGACTAGACCATTGATAACTACTCTCTGGGACCTGGTATCCTACCAGTTATACTTCCACCTGATAGTAGCTCCATCTAGGTTGTATTTTCCTAGTTTGTTAATGAGAATGTTATGTGAGATTGCAAAAGCGGCGAGGAGTCCTGTGGCACCTTATAGATTAACTGAAGTGTAGGAACATAAGCTTTCGTGGGCAAAGACCCACTTCGTCAGATGCTTGTGAGATTGTATCAAATGCGTTATTAAAATCTAGATATACCACATCTACTGCTTCCCCCTTATCCACAAGTCTTGTTATCCTGACAGAGAAATCTATCACGTTGGTTTGATATGATTTTTTTTTTCTCGACAAACTATGGTGACTGTTACTTATCACCTTAGTATCTTCTAAAAGTTTGTAAATTAATTCCTTGCTTATTTGCTCCAGTATCTTTCCTACTACAGAAGGTAAGCTGACTGATCTATAATTCCATGAGTTATTTCCCTTTTTATAGATGGGCACTATATTTGCCCTTTTCTAGTGTCCTGGAATCTCTTCTTTAGACCATGACTTTTCAAAGATGGCTAATGGCGCCGATATTTCATCAGACTCTGGTGACTTGAGAATATCTAACTTGTCTAATTAATCCTCAACTTTTTTTCGATTTAACCTTCTACACCTACTCCATTTTCACTGGCATTCACTATGTTAGACAACCAATAACCATCAACCTTCTTGGTCATTAAGCAATTCTGTCATTTCAAAATTTTCCATTATTGTTCTCTGCTGTTCATTTAGTAATGGGCCTACCCTGTCCTTTGTCTTCCCCTTGCTAATATATTTGTAGAATGTTTTCCTGTTACCTTTTGTATTTCTAGCTAGTTCGAGCTCATTTTGTGCCTTTGCCTTACTAAGTTTTCCCCTACATACCTGTGTAGTACAGTGAAGACTCGGTTATCTGACCTAAATGGGACCGGAGGACGGTCGGATAACCAGAAATGTCGAATAATAGGGATGGCGCTGGCTCGTGGTGGGGCGGGGGTCCAGGTCGCTCTGGCTGAGGGGCGGGAGAAGCAATGGCAGCAGCAGTGGCGGCTGCTGGTGGGGGGGACCTCCCAGGTGGGCTCTGCTCTTTGTCTCGGTGGCAGTTGGCGCGTGCGCTGCCTCCTCCCCGGCGGATTCCGGATGCTGCGTCTTCGTGAGGGGCCGTGTCCTCCCCCTTCCTCTTCTTCTCTCCTCCCCTGGGCCGCCCGGACGTGCCCAAGGCCCTGGAGCTCCTGTCTCTCCTCAGCCCGGTGGTAGCAGTGAGACTCTATTGTATATTCGTATTTATCTTTTGTAATTTTACCTATTTTTCACGTTTTATTGGACTTCTTATTGATATTTAGATCATTCACGATCTCTTGGTTAAGCCAAGGTGGTCTCTTGCCATACTTGCTATCTTTCATATGCAGTGGATTAATTTGCTCTTGTGCCCCTAATAATGTCTGTATGAAAAACTGCCAACTGTCTTCAGTTGTTTTTCCTCTTAGATTTGCTTCCCAGGAGACCTTATCCTACCAACACCCTGGGTTTGCTAATGTCTGCCTTCTAAAATCCATTGTCTTTATTTTACTGTCCTCCTTCCTACTGTTGCTTAGAATCATGAACACTATAATTTCATGATTTTTCACTCAAAGCTGCCTTTTGCTTGCAAATTCTCAACCAGTTCCTTCCTATTTGTTAAATCAAATGTAGAACAGTCGTCTCTGTAGTAGCTTTTTTTCACCTTTTTGCGACCACTTGCGCCACAGAGATCCCTCTCAAACTGTCACTTGATGGGCTGATCATACTGCTGAAACTGCCTACTTGTCCTCTGGGATGCCCATTCTGTCCTGCTGAGCCAGAAGTTCTGGTCTACCTCAGCAAAGGCACAGAGTTGGGATGCTTACCCACAGCAGAGCAACACAGACATTTAGAACAGCTCAGCTCTGGGAAGGGTCAGTCATATGGACTTGACACAGCACTCAGACCCACAGCTCCAATGCAGTCAAAACCCAAGGATGCTAGACTAGAAAGGTTCAACCTTTAGGACCAACCATTTTCCAGGCTTACAGGAAAAACATGACTATTCATAGATCATTGTCTTGAGTACTGGACCATTAAATTCATTGAGTACTGCTAATGGCCTTTACTAGCACATCTAGATATCTAAATGGGTTATTCTTCATATTTCTAACTTTAAATATAGGAATGATAGATGCACTCAAATATAATATACACATTCTGGGGATTACAAGATCTTCAATGACCGATTATATGACCCGTTTTTCATAAAGCATATTCATGTTATGCATGTTATATTCAAAAACATATTTCCATAAAAATATGGGTGTGCCATGTCACACTTCTAAAATAAATTGTCTGAAATACATTCCAAGAACTTTATGGATAATCTGTGACCTGTTGTGTTGTTTTTTCCCAAGATATGTCTGAACAGTTGAAGTCCCCCATCTCCACCAAGTCCTGGGCTTTGGATGTTATTTTTAATTATTTAGAAAAAAGCCTCATCCACCTCTTCTCCCTGGTTAGGTAGTCTACAGTAGACCCCTACAGTGATATCACCCTTGTTTTTTCATCTCTTTTATCTTTACCCAGATACTCTCAACAAGTCTGTGTTCCTATTTTCATTGCAATCTCAGTCCAAGAATATATATTTATTATATATAAGGCAATCCGTCCTCCCTTTTTTCTCTGCCTGTCTCCTGAGTAGGCTGTACCCATTTATACCAATATTCCAGTCATTCATGTTATTATTCATGAAGCTTTTGTATACCAATTAAGTCTTAGCTGTGTTTGTTTACTAGCATTAGAAGTTCTTCCTACTTATTCCCCATTTTTCTCGCTTTAGTATACAGGCAACTAAGATACTGGTTTGATTTCTCTGTCCCTTCCCTCTTTTCTCTCTTGTCTCTCCTTTGTTCCTTTTATTACAGCCCATGCTTCCCCAAGTTCTGACCCTTCTTCCAGCTCTCAATGGTTTTTTAATTACCTGTAGGGTTTGGTCACCTGTCCCCATTGAACCTGGTATTTGATTTAACACTCATTAGTAAGTTGCACATGACAAATCACGATTAATACCAAGACTTTCACCCAAACACTTTAAGCCACATTGTCAAATGTCCCTTGAATTACTTTTGAAATCAACAAATATAGCTTAACAAAACAATTTAGGTGTTATCCTAAACAAAGGTTAAAGCATGTGATGTTGGGGAAAAAGGGGGAGAGAACTTTTATGAAGGAAGGACATAGCTGTAGAAAATAATGTATAATCTAGATAATCCCTGAACCATTGTTCTTGTTTTTTCTCATCACCCTGTTAACAAAAGGCTGAGGAGTTGGTAGTCCAGAAGTAAAGATAACTTGATATATGGGGAATGGAAAGGGAGCCTTTAGAAAGCTTAAGTGTTTAGCTACCGTAAAACTGAACTGAAGTTAAATGTTTACTGTTGCAGGAATTATCAGATGTCAGATAACTGAAGGGCAGTTGGAAGATGCAGATCAGCAGTTGGAATTCCTTAATGAAATTCAGCAATCCATTGGGAAATCTGGGGTAAATGGCTACTTTTGCTAAAGTGTTTTGACTCTTATTTGAAGTTGTGGTGCTGTTGAAATGACTAAAGTTTAATATGTTTATTTTTCTGTAGCCTTGTCTATGGCCTTGTGTGCACTATGAGATAAGGTCAAATTTTTAAGGTCAAAAGCGGCCATCGACGGGACCGGAGTGTGGGGCGCCTTCACCCCGTCACAGGAACATAAAACCTAATCTTTTAGCATAAAAGAACATGTGTCCAAGACAATTGGCATGTGTTATGTACAAGACCACAGTTATGCTTTTAAGTGGCCACTATGCAACTGGTGCACCACAGAGCTTTTCAGGGAGTAGCCGGACTTGGTTTGATGGCAGGCATGGTAAGGGCTAGGTTGAGGCTCGCTCTTTTGCTTCCATTTTGAAAGAATGTGTGACACAGTGCTTGCAAACAGCAGCGCCCGTGACTAGGCAAGCATCTGTTTGCGAAGGGGGACCTTGGTGGAGTGGCAGCAGGGCAGAAGCAGCCACAGTGACCCTCTTGTTTGCTTCCATTGCATGAGGTGCGGGTTTACCGTCAAGCACAGTTAATGCAGGGGGAACCTCATTAAGAGCAACTAGCATGACTGTCCTGTCACAGTCTGCCCTTTCACAAACTGGAGGGTCACCGTGCACCCCCCCCCCCCATTTGCTAGGAGAGTGCAACTTCCCTTTCCCACAGGAACCTCTGGGCTAGAGAGGGTCTGGGTGTGACAGAAGGTCAGGGACTCACATGGATATAGAGGAGCCTGTGGGCGGGTGAGGGTAAGAGTCAGGGCATGGCGACAAGGCAGGAACTCAAACTATGCTTTGTTGGGGATGAGCAAATGGAGGTGTGCTGACAGTGGTATCAAATTACATATCTAACTTCCTCTATTTCATCCAGGTTGCCATGTGTGATATCAGTCTCCTCCAAATCATATTGAATGATAGGGAGTGGATGCTGACTGACTGTAACCATAATCCTGGACCTTGTGTTGCAATGCTTTGCACTACAATGATGGCAGACCACTCAATGCTGGTTTGGCTTGGAAAGGTGTTTTACTATGGAAGTTGGAATAAGGCAGGCCTCCCCAGAAACCTTGTGAGAAGAATGAAAGAGTACTTCTATAAGAGCTTTATGGAGATGTAAAAGGAGGATTCCTGCTCTGCGTCCAGACACATTATCAAATTGTTCTGGGGAGTCTCATCTGTGTAGGCAGTGTGACCACCACAGATCACCCTTAATTGCCTTTACCCACTTGTAGCATGATTGACAATGTGGACTCACCACAGTTGTCCTCCCCACCCTCAGGGCCCAGCAGCAATATGTCCTGGGAGGAGGTGATCGGCTCCAAAGTTATAAAAAGGTCCTGGATGTCAGTGAGGCTGGATACTCTGCTCACCTGCTGACCATTTCCTCTTCATTCTCATCCACAATGTCCTTCCAGCTTTTGCCTAAGACTGTTGCCTGAAGCGTGTCTTGGGAGGAATACACAAACTGGGTTGAAATGCTGGTCAGGTCCCCGCTCACCCTCAAAATCCCATGCAGCTGCTCATAGAAGCGGCATGTTTGTGGCGATACTCTGAACATCCATCTGCCTCCTTTGTCTTCTGGTACACCAGCCTGAGCTCCTTTATTTTGATGAAGTGCTGCTGTGCATCCCTGGTGTATCCTTTTTCCAACATGCCCCGTGCAATCTTGGCATAGATTTCTTTTGCTGCTTTATATTTCTGGCTGAACTGATTCCTCTCCCTACACAGCAGTGAGGTCCAGGATCTCCTGCTGGAGCTCATTTGTGATCCTGGGCATTCATGGTCAGTTGTCTACTGGCCACACAAGAAATTAAATTTAAATTTTTCCAGGGCTTTTCCTGAGCACCTGCAGAGTAGCAGAGCTGAAATTCCTGGCCAGAGCAGTCACAGTGGGTATGTCTACACTAACCTCCTAGTTCAAACTAGGGTGGCTAATGTAGGCATTTGAACTTGCAAATGAAGCCCGGGATTTAAATATCCCGGGCTTCATTTGAATGTTCCCGAGTGGGCGCCATTTTTAAATCCCCTTAGTTTGAACTGACTGCCCGCGGCTACACGCGGCAGTCAGAAGTTAATCCAAACTAAGTCCTTAGTTCGGATTAACTGTTACTCCTCCTGCAATGGGTAACTGCCATGTGTAGCCACGGGCAGTCAGTTCGAACTAAGGGGACTTAAAAATGGCGCCCGCCTAGAAACATGCAAATGAAGCCCGGGATATTTAAATCCCGGGCTTCATTTGCAAGTTCGAATACCTACATTAGCCACCCTAGTTCTAACTAGGAGTCTAGTGTAGACATACCCAGTGGGACATAGTGGAACACCTCGCGGAGACCAAAAACTTTGGGTTGCATCTGCACTTCCATGAAGTTGATCATTCAAGGTCAAATTTACCAGAACACCTCCTTGAAAAGCAGGAGTACCAGAATTGAATTTAATTGCCCTCAAAGTTGGTGGAAAGGCCTTGGTGATATGGTCTCATTGTTTTGAAAATCAACCTAATATGACTAAGTTCGACCGAAACCAGGGCTCTGTGCAGGATGCTTTACTCTCCATTTTGGTCAAAATGAGTGTTGGCCTGCAAGAGGAGGGCTATTTTTTTGTGTGTGTGTGGATTAAATGGTGAAAACGAGATATCTTTTTAAATGATGGTGTTGACATTAATAAATATCTTATGTGCCTAGAATGGCTTATAATTGCACCATATAGATTGCTATACAATGCATTTCTTTTTCAATTTGTATAGACACCTAACAATGATCATTCTTAAAATTTTCTACTGCGTCATATAATTGTTATAGTTTTACCAAGTATAACTTTTGCTGAAGTTATTGCATCTAGTTATTGTCTTGAAAATGGTAAAGTTTTCTGTGTACTAGATACTTTTAAAAAAACTTTAATCTTATATATAGTTGGAGTTAAAAACTTTTTTGTTTTGTTTTTTGTAGGAGCTATCTTTCTTGCGTGCACTTTTAGCTATGAAGAAACATCAGAAACAGGAAGAGGTTATTCATTTGTTGAATGATGTTCTGGAAACTCACTTTTCATCTTTGCATGGCTTACCTCTTGGTGTACAGTACTTTGAAAAACTGAACCCTGATTTCTTATTAGAAATTGTTAGAGAATATCTTAATTTTTGCCCAACACAGGTTAGTAGTATTAGATCTTTCTCTGAAAACTAGAATTTCTCCAAGGAGTCCATTGTTTAATATTTAATAGCTAAAAATAAAAGGGTATTTATGAGAAGAATCACCAGAAGTATATTTATTAGGGCTGTTGATTTAAAAATTAATCATGATCACATTTTTACAGTATAATATTTATTTAAATATTTTTGGACTTTTTTATAGTTTTAAATATATTGATTTCAGTTAGAATACAATGTGTACAGTCCTCACTTTATTTTTTATTACAAATATTTATACTGTAAAAAAACAAAATAAATACTTTTGATTAACCTAATACAAATACTGTAGTGTAATCGCTTTAACATGAAAGTTGAATTGACATGTGTAAAATTATCTACAAAAAAACTGCATGCAAAAGTAAGTGTAACACTTTAGTGCCTACATGTCCATTCAGTCCTACTAATTCAGCCAGTTGCTTGAAAACAAGTTTGTTTACAGTTGCATAAGATAATGCTGCTTGCTTTTTCTTTCCAATGTCACCTGAAAATAAGAACTGGTGTTTGTCTGCCACTTTTATAGGGAGAATCACAAGATATTTATGTGCCAGATGTACTGGAGATTCATATGGCACTTCATGCTTCAACCACTGTTCCAGAAGATATGTGGATAGGCGGATTATGGGTGGTGGTTGATAACGATCAAAAGCAGCATGGACCAATAAATGTTCATTTTTGTTATCCAAGTCCGATACCACTAGCAGGACAGAAGAAAGTTGACTTTATTTTTGGTGGTTTGGGTTCTGTCATGTCCGAATTGGAGTGTTGCTCTTTTAATACTTCTGAAAGCATGCTCTGTACTTCATCTGTCTCAGATTGTGGAAGGCACTTCAGATTCTTAAACCTTGGGTTGAGTGCTGCAGGTATTTTTAATTATCTCAGATTGTTACCTCCTTTGCATTTTGTCAATTCTGCAGTGAATGTGTTCTTAAATGAACGTGTGCTAGTTCATCAACCAAGACTACTAGGCTACGTCTACATTGGCCCCTTCTCCGGAAGAGGCATGTTAATTTCCAACTTCAGAATAGGGAAATCCGCGGGGGATTTAAATATCCCCCGCGGGATTTAAATAAACATGGCCGCCGCTTTTTTTCCGGCTTGGGGAAAAGCCGGAAAAAAGCGTCTAGACTGGCGCGATCCTCCGGAATAAAGCCCTTTTCCGGAGGATCTCTTATTCCTACTTCGAAGCTTCCTTATTCTGAAGTTGGAAATTAACATGCCTCTTCCGGAGAAGGGGCCAATGTAGACGTAGCCCTATAGCATGAAACATATGGCAGAATGTGGGTAAAACAGAGCAGGAGGCATACAGTTCTACCCGAAGGAATTCAATGACAAATGTAATTAACGCATTTTTTTTTTAGCATATTTCATCAGCATGAAAGCCTATCTTCTGCAATGGTGGCCAAAGCATGAAGCAGCATGTGAATATTTTGCATATCTGACAAGTATATATCTTGTAATACTGGCTAAAAACGTATCATGTGAATGCCTTTTCTTAGTCTCTGGTGATATTGTAAATAAGAAGTGGGCAGTATTGTCACTCATAAATGTAAACAACCTTGTTTGTCTTAGTGATTGTCTGAAGAAGAAGTAGGAATGAGTGGACTAGAAGGCTTTAAAGATTTACAATTGTTTTCTTTTTGAGTACAGTTTTGTAATAAAATCTACATTTGTAAGATTCTCTTTTATGATGACGAGATTGCATAACAGCAGTGGTCACCAACCAGTAGATTGGAATCTATTGGTAGATCTTGGAGCCTCTGACAGGTGATCCTGACTGGTTTGACCAGGAAGCTATCAAGCGCTGGCATTTCAGTTGCCCCTCCATCCACTGTCATACTGCTCCTGCCCTCTGCCTTGGAGATGCCCCCCTGGGAGCCTCCTGCTTGCTGTGCAGGCTGTGAAAGGGAGAAGGAGGGGCGCTGATGTTAGGGTTTCCCTCCTCCCCCTACTCTGTACCATTTCTCCACACAGAGAGAAGGGAATGAAGGAAGTTTGGCAATGCAAATCTCTGTCGCTTTCACACAGTGTGTGTCTGTCATTCTCTCACACACATTGTCCTTCACTCGCATTTCACAACCCAGCACATACGTGGGGGGTGGTTGTTACTTCTGTTACTGCTTGCAAAGTGTGTTATTTTTGGTTTTTGACTGGTCTGTGCATTTCATCATTTTCATTTCTCTCTTATGCTTAAATGTAATTATTTGTGGCTGGAGTAATTATCCCTATGGTAATTGCTGCTCCTGGAAGTGGCTGGCATGTCCCTGTAGCCCTGAGAGAGGCAGAGCAGGGGGGCTCCATATGCTGGTCTTGCATGCAGACACCACCCCTGCAGCTCCCATTGATCAGTAACAGGAAATCATGGCCAGTAGAAGCTATGGGCTGTGGGGCAGCACATGACGCTATTGCTCTATACACCAGCTGGTTTCAGGAGTAATGCAAGGGCAGGAGTAAGCCTGCCATAACTCCACTGCTCCAGCATCTGGAAGCTGTCTCAGGTAAAGGGTACCCAGTTAGAGCCTGCTTCCTGACCCCCTGTCCCAGCCCTGAGCTTCCTCCTACACCCTACCTCCTGCCCCAGACGTGAGTCCCCCTGCACCCAAACTTCTTCCAGAGCTTGTACCCTGTAACCTTTCCTGCACACAGTCCCCCACCCTGCGCTAAGCCTGGAGCCCCTCCCACACCAAATTCCTTGGCCCAAGATCGGAGCCTGCACCCCATATCCCTACTCCTGCCTAGTGAAAGTGAGTGAGGATGGGGATAGAGAGAGCAGGGAGAAGCCTCAGAGAAAGGGTGGAACAGAGGCAGGGCCTCAGAGAAGAGGCAAGAAGGAAGTGGAGCAAGGGTATTTGGGTTTGAGGTAGATCTTACATTGCACATAAATTGAAAAAGTGATCTTGTGGTTAAAAAGGTGAAAGGCCACTGCACTGCACTATTGTATGAGGTGAAAATATTTTATTTTTACAGGGCAAATAAATATAAAGTGAGCACTGTACAATTACATATATTTGAAAATGTAGAAAAACATTAAAAAATTAAATTTCAATTGGTATTCTATTAATAGTGCAATTAAAACTGCAGTTAATCATGATTTTTAATTGATTCTTTTTTTTAGCTAATTGCATCAGAGAACTTTGCAGTCCTAATATTTATTTATCACATGAAGCAAAAATTTGTTTGAAATATTTAGTGGATTTATGCTGGACTAGCTGCCAATCTGCATCTTGTTTTTTTATACAAAATGTAAACATTTATATTTGAGGAGTGCTTTAGTTTAAGTGCAAGGTGCTGTGCATATATCTCTATATACAATTACTTGATCTGTTGTTTTGTCTGGATAATATAATAGAGTGGAATTCCCTTAATAGCTTAAACAAAAAACAGGACTATGTAGCACTTTAAAGACTAACAAACCATCTCGTTAGTCTTTAAAGTGCTACATAGTCCTGTTTTTTGTTTCAGCTACACCAGACTAACACGGCTACATTTCTATCACTTAATAGCTTAATGTGACCACTAGATGTCAATCATGGTCATTCCAGACTTCTCACACACATGTAGTTTGTCTGCTCTGGATGTTTTCCCACATACATGCATTCATTGCTCATTTCTCTTCTGCTAACATGCAGATATCAATGTGTGTAATGGTATTTTTACTCTTTAACCTCAAACAAAATGTTATTTTGAATTTGATTTATCCTGATTGTGCATTTATTTTGTATGGTTGAAGATGACATCCTGTCATATATATGTTGATCTTAACAACAGGAAAAATTTGAGATTCATAAATTGTCTTCAGAGTACTAAGAAAAGGGCTGTTAAGATATTGTATCCAAGTACTATCAGTAAAAAAGAGAACAAATGAGAGGAGGAGGGGAACCCTCTTTCAAGGTTGTTACAGAGAAAAGATCTTTAACAAGTAATTATTGGGAATTAGCTCTGAGACTATGCATTTCCACAGACTTTTAGCATATGGTGACTGTGCTCTCTTAAGATTATTTGTTATGTGTTCTGGTATCTCAAGAGCAGACACTGAAGTTCCATGCCTCAACTATTGTGGCAAAAATTGCAGAGATGACAGTTTAAAGTCCAAAAAGAAAAATACAGGTTGGCTCTCCCTGCCCCAGCATCCTTGGGACCTAACTGGTCCCAAAGAAGGGAATTTACCAGACCAGGAAGATCCCCTGCCACGGCCCCTTAGCCCTCCACTCCTCCCTACCACCGGCTCATTCCTTCCTAAATGGGCTGCCTGCTAATATTCCCAAGGCCGGCTCTTCTGCCCCAGGACTCTTTCGTCCAAGAACATCCACGATCCTTTGGGAGTACAGATGTTGCTGGACCAGAGAGGCCTGATTAAGGTGCCACCTATAACAATGGCAGCAGCATCTTACAAGATTGCAGAGTAAAGAAAATAGCACACATAAGAAATTTAAATGTTTTTAAGTAGCATCTCATCTGAAAAAAATAGTTTGAATTTTTTCTTGGAAAGGCACATAGCTTATTGAACTAGGGGAACTGGAAAATGGAAAAGACAAAAAAGCCATTGCCACCAAGTGAACTATATTTGAAATTAAAGTGTTTTTTTTAAATTAGTTATTTCTGAGACTTCTGCTGATGGGAGGAGTTGTCCAGAAAGGTAATTCTATCAATAACATTTGCTTTCTGAGCTCTCTGAAAGAATTGGAGGAGGATGGAAACTAATGGTTCTTCTTCGAGTGGTCCCCGTGGGTGCTCCACTCCAGGTGTCGGGTCCCGTCCCGGCGCCGCTGGTCGGAAAACTTCTATAGCCGTAGCCGAGCCGGACCGCGCACGCGCGAACACAGCGCGCGGCGTTCGCGCCTTTGCAACGGACCGGCTCCCCCTTGTCAGTTCCTCTCAGCCGCCCGTGGTTGCTGGCGGAACGCCGTTTGTCTCCTCAGACAGGAGCCGTTACTACACAAAAAAAAAAAAAAAAAAAAGAAGAAAGAGAAAGTTAGTTAGTTAATTGGTTAATAATAGTTAGTTAGGTTAAAAAAAAAAAAAAAAAAAGAAAAAGAAGACAAAAAGACAAAAACGAGAAATTATGCCTGGGTCACCGGGATTTAAACGGTGCGCTCTCTGCAAAGAAGCCATGCCAGCATCTGACGGGCATGAAGCCTGTGTCAGATGCTTAGGAGAGGCGCATGTGCCACAAAAATGCACTCACTGTGCTAAATTGACTCCGCGGGCACGCAGAGATAGAGATATGCGCCTGAAACTGCTGTTGTGTGACAAAGCTTTACAGCCTCCGGAGCAGCAGGTCTCAAAGTCCTCTATAGCACAAAGGAAGAGATCAGATTCCCCTGAGGCGTTGGGATCAAAAAAGAAGAGAGTTTCTCCCACCCGCTCTCTCCCGCCTCCCTCGCTGTCCCGGGCTGGTCAGGAGCACAAGCCGGGTGTCTCCGGGGCGGCAACGCACTCAGGCAGGTCGCATAAGCCGCAAGCGGCAAGCCGCTCGTTATCAGCACCGGCTCCGCGTCCCGCCGAGAGCACGGTCGCTGCGGAACGCTCGGCACCGCCACAGGGGCTGGAGCCGCGACAGTCTGCCCAGCCGCATCGAGCGGCACCGCAAACGGCTATTGGGGGCCAGGACAAGCCGGCACCGTGCTCGGCACCGGATGCCGCATTGCCAGATGGCACCGGGGAGCGGAATGAACGGGGCCGGCAGATCGCCCCCCACCGTGCCGAGTCGGCACCGGCAGATCATGCTGCTATCGCAGCTGCACCGGGTGACCCTCTGCCTGCGGTGCCGGGCAGGATGCTAATGCCTGCCGACAATCCTGGCGAAATTATTCCTCCCCCTACCAGCTGTTCCTTATCAGTGCAAGGGGGAGAGGCTTCCCCTGCCTCAGCAGTCCCGACAAAGGCTGCTAGAAAGTCAGCACGAAGGCATTCAATTTCACCTTCACCTCAGCCTTCAGTTTCTCCTTCTCAGTCAATGAGGGCTAGTCATCCTCCGTTGTCTCATAGCCCAACAATGCCTTCTCCTCGCTGTAGGTCAAGATCTTGTTACTCTGACCATCGGGAACGATATCATTGCTACCGTCGGGAATCATCATACAGATCCCGCTCACCTAGCTACTCCCCGCCTAGAGCTTATCATAGGCGGTATGACAGCAGATATTCCTCGCGAAGGTCTTCCCCTGACCATTTTGAATATAGAAGTCACCGGTCAGTTTCGGGATATGGGAGACCTCATTCTCGCTCTCATCACTGCTGCTGCCATACTCCTCATGAGGCACGTCAATCATCTCCAATTCAACACTGGAAGAGGGCATCGCCTAAGCACCAGAATCCTTCGCCTTCAGTTCAGCTATCTGAGCCCGAGGAAGGCCAGATATCGGATACGGACGATCAATTACGATCTGTAACTCAAAAAGATATCTCGACATCTTCCCCAGACGATGCAGTGTTTGAAGGGGATCCATCTCCCCCGGACGACACTAAAGACTTTCAAGACCTTTTTAGGAGAGTAGCCCAGTCTCAAGAGGTTCAGATAGCAGACACTCCAACGAAGCAGTTTAAGCTCTGGAGAAATTTACACCCCAAACAACAATCTAAGGTTGCTCTTCCTATGGACGAGGCGATCCTCCAATCAGCAGCAGAGATTTGGAATACCCCGGCTTCGACTCCACCAACTTCGAAACCGGCGGAAAAGCGTTATTTTATAGCATCCAAAGACTCGGAATTTCTGTTTACTCACCCGCAACCAAACTCCTTGGTCGTCGACGCAGCTCTCCAAAGGGCTAAGAACCCACAATTGAAGAATGCGGGGGCTGATAAAGAGGCAAAGAAACTGGACATATTTGGCCGAAAGGTTTATACATCGGCCACCTTGCTGCTTCGCATAGCGAATTATACAGCTCTGTTGGCGAATCATAGCTTCGACAGTATAGCGAAACTTACAGACCTGTCCCAAAGATCATCGGAGGCAGACAGAGAGTTGTTACGATCGATCCTCAAGGAGGGCTATGCATGTTCCAAGGCCAATCTTCAGATAGCCATGGATATAGCAGATACAGCAGCTCGAGGAGTGGCAACAGCGGTGTCCATGAGGCGCTCTTCTTGGCTCGCCACGGCGGCAGTGCCCAAGGAGTTGCACTCCAAGGTAGAAGACCTCCCGTTTGACAAGGTGAGGTTGTTTGCAGAAAAGACAGATGAGGTGCTTCACACGGGAAAAGATTCAAGAACGACACTTCGGACGCTGGGGATGTACGCACCGCCATTCCGCCGCCGTCGTTATTTTCCATACCAAAGACGGTACGATTATCAGTCTCGGAGGCAAACAAATCGTCCGTTCGACCAGTCGCGACCTAGACAGCGCCCTCAACGAAGGCGTCCACCACCACCCAGGGTGACGGGCACGCCCGCCTCAAAACAGCAAGTTTGACTCCCTTGTCGGGGGCAAGCGCATCATACCAATCGTCATTACACAGACAAAACCCATTTTTCACCACCGCTTACGACCTTACTATCATCAATGGGTCGCAATAACATCGGACAAGTGGGTTCTGGAAGTCATAAGCAGCGGCTTCACCATTCCTTTCACTTCCATCCCTCCCACCACCCCACCCTCCCCGTCCCTTTTCAGGGACCCATCTCACGAGGATCTCCTGCGACAGGAAGTCCATCACCTCCTGGACATCGGAGCGATAGAGAGGGTCCCCGATCAGTTCAGGGGAAGAGGGTTCTATTCCAGATACTTTCTAACGGAAAAGAAATCGGGGGGCTGGAGACCCATTCTCGATCTAAGACGTCTGAATCGTTATCTTCGCAGACAGCGCTTCAAAATGGTGACACTGACTTCCATAATCCCATCCCTCGATGTCAACGATTGGTTCGCTGCCCTCGATTTACAAGATGCGTATTTTCACATCACAATACATCCCGCGCACAGGCGTTTTCTGCGATTTGTGATAGGTCTCGATCATTTTCAGTATCGGGTTCTACCATTCGGTCTGGCTTCAGCACCCAGAGCCTTCTCAAAAACCCTGGCCGTCGTGGCAGCTCATCTGCGTCGGTTACAGGTGATAATATATCCATACCTGGACGACTGTTTAATAAAAGGTGCCACGCAGCGAGAGGCATCGCAGATGGTGGCGACGGTAGAACAAACGTTCGAGTCACTCGGCCTCCTCCTCAACAGGAAAAAATCAACACTTATTCCGACGCAATTCATAAAGTTTATAGGGATAAACCTCGATTCACGCACGGCGAGAGCTTACTTACCTCTCGAAAGGTTTCAAGCGATCAAGGATCTCGTGACCATACTAACCAGCAACACCATGGTATCGGTACACAGTTGCCTGCGTCTCCTGGGTCACATGGCAGCGGCCACTGCTGTAGTTCCTCATGCGCGCCTCCACCTGAGGGGTCTCCAACATTGGTTGTCCACAGTTTATGTCCCTGTAAGGCACGACATCCAAAAGGTAGTATGCCTACCTCCGCATGTCCAAAGATCCCTGCAGTGGTGGACGAAAAAGCAAAACCTTCTGCCAGGGGTTCCATTCCATCGACAACAACCATCGGTACAGATAACATCGGATGCCTCACTCATCGGCTGGGGGGCCCACATGGGCAGCGAACGAATTCAGGGCAAATGGTCTCCCAGCGAAAGGCGTCTGCACATAAATCTGTTGGAGCTTCGGGCAATCTTCTGCGCATGCAAACATTTTCTTCCCCACATCAGAGGTCTGACAGTGAGGATACTGACGGACAATATAGCTGCAATGTATTATGTCAACAGACAAGGAGGAGCACGGTCACGGTCCCTATGCGCCGAAGCAGTGCGATGTTGGAACTGGTGCATACAGAACAACGTAACCATAGCAGCGTCGTACTTACCTGGCACCGCCAATGTAATTGCAGACTCTCTCAGCAGGCAATTCCCCACGGATCACGAGTGGGAGATAAGGACAGATGTACTTTCTGTGGTATTTCAGAAATGGGGGATTCCACAGGTAGACCTATTCGCAACATACAACAACAAGAAATGTCGCCTGTATTGCTCGAGGGCAGGGCTCGGCAAGGGCTCTCTCGGCGATGCGCTTCTGGTCACATGGAAGAAGACACTTCTGTATGCTTTTCCCCCCACAGTGCTTATCTCCAGGACACTGGAGAAAATCAGCTTAGAAGCGGCGACTGTCATTCTGCTAGCGCCAGCGTGGCCCAGGCAAGCCTGGTATCCATTCTTACACAGAATGTCAGTTCAACCACCTTACCCTCTTCCTCTTCACCAAGACCTCCTTACTCAGGAACGGGGCACGCTGTTACACCCCAGACTGCAGGCGTTGCATTTGACGGCGTGGCTCCTCAGTGGTTAAAAGGGGATGAAAATCTCTGTTCTGAGCAGGTCAAGACAATACTTCTACACAGTAGGAAAGACTCTACGAGGAACACGTACCTTGCAAAATGGCGGAGATTCGCTGACTGGTGCATTCAAAACGACATACACCCTCTCTCATCTCCTCTACAACACGTTTTGGACTACATCCTTCACTTACGGACTTCAGGACTGGCACTATCGTCCCTAAGAGTGCACTTGGCAGCCATCAGTGCTTTTCACCAGCCAATAGAAGGTTCCTCGCTCTTCTCCCATGCAATTACAAAGAGGTTCCTCAAAGGGCTCCTAAATTTGCATCCACCACGAAGGGCGCCTTCCCCTTCTTGGAATCTGGATTTAGTATTGGACACCATTATGTACCCACCTTTTGAGCCCTTGACATCAGTTTCTCTGCATATGCTAACAATGAAAACAGTCTTCCTCCTTGCAATTACATCGGCAAGAAGGGTAGGTGAACTGGGGGCGTTGATGGCAAGCCCTCCTTTTACAGTTTTTTCCAAAGATACAGTGATGCTGCGATTACACCCAGATTTTATCCCCAAAGTCTGTTCTTCCTTCCATATTAACGAGCCTGTGGTCCTCCCGACTTTTTATCCCAAGCCTCATTCTTCAACTAGGGACGCTCTGTTTCACACGCTCGATGTCCGACGTGCGCTCTCTTTCTATATAGATAGAACACGTCAATGGAGACGCACTGACAGGCTGTTGGTATCTTTGGCACCTAGATCAAAGGGCAAAGCGCTTTCTGCTCAACGCATTGCAAATCTCATCACTCTCTGTATTACGAAATGCCACTTCCTTAGGAATAAGCCTCTACCTGTTTTACCTCGGGCTCATTCTACGCGAGCGGTAGCGACTACCACTGCCTTTGCAAAGGGTATTCCCCTTGCGGATATCTGCCGGGCAGCTACCTGGGCCTCTAGCGCAACTTTCGCACGGCATTATGCCGTAACTAAGAGGTGGGCTTCAGATACAGCGGTAGCCTCTGCAGTCCTGTCCACAGTAGAAAATAACTGACCCGGAGCGCATTCTGGGTTACTGCTTTATACTCACCTGGAGTGGAGCACCCACGGGGACCACTCGAAGAAGAAGAAGAAGTTACTCACCCTGTGTAGTAACGATGGTTCTTCGAGATGTGTCCCCGTGGGTGCTCCACGCCCCACCCTCCTCCCCGCTCCGGGTCTTTCTGCTTTATCTTTCAGAGACCGAGCGGTGAGAGGAACTGACAAGGGGGAGCCGGTCCGTTGCAAAGGCGCGAACGCCGCGCGCTGTGTTCGCGCGTGCGCGGTCCGGCTCGGCTACGGCTATAGAAGTTTTCCGACCAGCGGCGCCGGGACGGGACCCGACACCTGGAGTGGAGCACCCACGGGGACACATCTCGAAGAACCATCGTTACTACACAGGGTGAGTAACTTCTTCTCAGGTGTCTTTTCTCATAGAAGAATCTATAGGAAGAGAAAGTGCCAAAACTGCAAGAAGAGCTATATCTTCCTTTCCACAAGGAAGAGTTTATGACCTTAGTGAGGAAGATAAAATGCAGCTTGTATAATCCAAATGGGTAGATTTTGGGACCTTCCATTTTGATTATAGGGCAACCCTTTTATATCACATCAAATATCCTGAGGGAAATCTTTCCTGAGATGCACATTACAGTTGTCTTTGGGAACTAGAAGGTGTAGAGGAAGTTGAAATTGTGAAAGGAAATTAAGGCTGCTTCTAACATTACGTTTAATGTGGATTTTCCTACTCTAACTATTCTAGGTCCACAGAAGATCATGCCCTGGAAAGAGCAGTGGTGCTTCACTGCACCTTTACCTCGAAATAAGCTATATAATGTGCACTATGAATATTGCATAACTTATTTTGAGGTAATTTCAAAATAAAGTGCTATTTCGAAATGTCTCTTAACCCTCGTGGAACGAGGATTACAGGGTAGTCGAAATAGCACGCCCATTATTTCAAAATAGATTTTGAAATAATGGGCATGCTCAAAAGATACAGAATATCTATTTCAGGTTACTTCCAGGATCCTGAAATAGCGCTGCAGTCTAGACGTAGCCTTAGTGTGCTGCAGAGTCCCAACAACCTGGAGGTGCTGCGTTGTAGGGTCCCTGGGATCCCAAGGAGTGAGAGAAGAACACAGCAGAGATCCTTTTCACTCAGGCCCCCTGCTTACCTTTCTTTTCCCCTCTGTGTACCTGCTTTGATTCCCTGGAAGCCAAATTTTTGCTGTACTTTGGGGATCATCTGGCCAGAGTTTAATGGAATGGTTTGTGTATAGCCAGACAGAAATTCTGGTTTCATATATGCAAGTCTTCCTCTGGTCAAGTCCCACAGAAATTAGTAACATTTCTTTGTATTTACACTGGTATAAATGTGCATAAAATTTGACCTTTTATTTTTAATATACATTTCACTTTTCTTCATGGTGTCTCATACTTTTCTATTTTTTGATCTTTTCTCAGTAACATTAGTAGTGCTTTGTTTTTGCTAGTTCATGTTCTTAAAATGAATGTTTCAGTTAATCTGTTCTTATTTCTAGCCTGCAAATTCAGGACAACCCCCGTCACCACTGCTAAAACACTGTGCCTCAGTTCTTGAAACTGTAGTAAAAACTGTACCAGGTCTTCAACATGCTGTCTTTTTAATTGGAAAGGTGAAATATTTATCAGGTAATATATGTATGTGGCTGCAAAAATATAAATATTTTTGTACTAAATAAATTGTAAAGGAGAAAATATATATACAGTAAACTTCCGATAATCCGGCACCTTTAGGACCCGGGGGGGTGCTGGATTATCGGATATTACAGACTATCAGAAGGGGGGGCTATGAGGGGTCTGGGGTGGGGTGGGGTGATGCTACCCCAGACCCCCTCATAGCCCTCCCTTCTGATAGTCCGGCTCTGTCCCAGGTGTACCCAAGTCAGCTGCTGCTGAAACTGACCAGCGGCTGATTCCAGGAAGCTGGGGCAGAGCAGCTCTTGTCTCGGGCTTCCTGGAGTCAGCTGCTGGTCAATTTCAGCAACGGCTGAATCCGGGACAGCTGGGGTGCTGCTGGGTTGGTCCCGCAGCCCCAAGGGGCAGCGCTACTGGACCTACCCGGCAGCACTCCAGCTGTTCTGCCCCCTGCTTCCCGGATTCAGCGCTGGTCAGTTTTAGCAGCAGCTGAATCGGAGAAGCTGGGGGCAGAGCAGCTCCAATGGTCCGGCTGCCCGGAGCACTTCCGGGTTCCTGATGGTGCCGGACCATCAGGAGTGCCGGACCATCAGGAGTGCCGGACTATTGGAGTTTTACTGTATTTTAAAGTACTATATAATTAAAATATTAGCTGATTTCTTATAGTGTCTGCTCTTTTTTTGAGAACACGGTACTAGAATTATTTCTTTTTTTGCTTTATTACCTGAGTATTCTATTAAAATGCACTTCTGAAAAAATAGAAATGTAGCATTGTTTTATTTTATTTTTCTGTAAGAAGAATCTTTCAAAATAGAAGTAGGGAGTGGATGGCTCAGGCACTGGGGATAATGAAACAATTTCTGTCTATGCACACAATGGCAGCAATTAAAAGTATTTAGTAGCAGCTATTTGAGGTCATTAACAACCTGTTAAATACATCTAATGAAGTGAGTTTTACCCAGGAAAGCTCATGATGTAATAAATTTGTTAGTCTCTAAGATGCCACAGGATTACTTGTTGTTTTACAGTTGCAAACTAACATGGCTACCCATCTGAAGCTAACGGCTTGTCTACATTTGAAATGCTATGGCACTAATTGGGGTTCCATATAGATAATCCCCCTTCTGGCGAAGGATGTGTACATTGGGGCTGTGTTTAGACTGGCAAGTTTTTCCGCAAAATCATCTGCTTTTGCGGAAAAACTTGCCAGCTGTCTACACTGGCTGCTTGAATTTCTGGAAAAGCACTGAGGATCTCATGTAAAATCATCAGTGCTTTTCCGGAAAAACTATGCTGCTCCCGTTCGGGCAAAAGTCTTTTTCCGAACGACTTTTGTGCAAAAGGGCCAGTGTAGACAGCATAGTTCTGGTTTCTGCAAAAAAGCCCCGATCGTGGAAAAAGGCGATCGGGGATTTTTTTGCAGAAAACCGCGTCTAGATTGGCCACGGATGCTTTTCTGCAAAAAGTGCTTTTGCGGAAAAGCATCCTGCCAATCTAGACGCGCTTTTCCGAAAATGCTTTTAACGGAAAACTTTTCCGTTAAAAGCATTTTCGGAAATTCATGCCAGTGTAGACGTATCCTGGGAGTTAACTTGTTTTAACTGCATTGCTAAGTGCTTTGAATTTTTCAGTGCAGATCATGCCTAAGTAAAAGAGACTTATCTTCAACACTGGGCTTTGGTTTTCTCTCTCTTTTTTTTTTTTTTTTAATTTTGTTTCTATTTTGTTTAAATCATTAGGTGATATTGAGGCATCCCGCAGCATCCTACAGCATTGTCTTGACCAGAATCCTTCTTATCCAGATGCTCATTTACTTATGGCTCAGGTTCATTTGTCCCAAAACAATTTTAAGCTCTGTTCTCAATCCCTGGAACTCTGTCTGAGCTACAATTTTGAGGTGAGTTTGATCAAAGGAATTAAACTCTTTTATTCAATCAGTTTTGCAACACTTCTTCTAAATCTTGCACAGCAAGATGCATGATTATAATACTTAGTTATCTTTTCACTGCAAGATTGATATCTGAAATTATTTGTCTTATGAATAATTTTAATTGTAAGGCAAATTTGGACTGTGATGAAGTCAGAGCTCCACATTTGCCTATTAACTCACCGCAAGGTGTCAGAATTGGAGTACAGGAGAAAGAAACAGCTCCCCCCCCTTCTAATCTCTCTCTCTCTCTCTCTCTCAAGAATGGTTGACAGAACTAAGTATAACAGTGTATAAGGACATCTGTCTGTCTAAGTTTTAGAGAGTTTGTACATCTGTCTGTCAATCTGTCAGTGAGTCCGTTTGTTCAAGAACTCCTCCTAAACGATAAGGGCTAGGACCCCCAAATTTGGTATACAGCTTCCTCTTATCCTAACTTAAAGCAAGATCAGAGTTTGGTTGTGCCAAGAAAAGAGGAAGTCCCTGGAATGGGATTGTTTCCCATAACACTGAAAGGGAGGAAACTGAGAGCCAGGACAGTTATGCTCTGCAATGACTACTGGGGGCAGCAGGCATGGGAGACTGTTATACTACAGAGTGACCACAGGGGGATTGCTGGACCAGAAAGAGTGGCCAGCTGGAGTAGGGCTCTCTGTATTACTGGCCATGGGTAAGTGTCTCCCCTGGACCAAAACCCTCCCCCTGGTCCTTGGCAGAAGCACTTAGCATTTCAGCCCTGTCCCAGGAGGAGCTGTGGGGCCAGGTCTGGGCAGCAGAGCCCTGGCACACCTCCCCACCCCTCACCAGGAGGAGTCTCCAGTCAGGCAGCATGTCCCTGGACACTTCAGGGAGATGCCATCACCAGAGCTGTGCCTCCCTCACCGCTGCCGGAGCAGCACTGCCCTTTACTGCTGCAGGTAGCCCCAGCAAGCCCCCGAACACCTCTCACCTCCTCACCCTGAGCTTCCTACTCTTACCTGCTCCCTCGCTGCCCTCAGTCCCCCCACGCTTTCCACTTCCTGCCCTCAACCCTCCTTGCCTCCTGATCCTCCAGCTTCTGCACCTTTTGCCCCCGGCCCAAACTCCTGTCCAGAGGCACCCCTCCCCTCCCAAACCTAACACCATACTCCATACAATCATTTAAATACAGCATATACATTTTCCTTTTAATTTCCAAAAAAACTCCAAAAAAGAAACATTACTACAGTTAACGACCTGAGCAACACTGAGTACATCTACTAGTACTATCTAAAGAGGATCTGTGTTACCAGATACATCCTGCAATAAAGTTATGAAAGAATCTAAGAAGGATGGCCCAAAGTTGTACTGCCTTTCAATAAATCTGAGAACAATTGTTACTGTCAGTATTTTGCTTGTTATCCTGATCAGCAAACCTAGCACTCTAAACAGTGGTAGCTCTGCAATGGCCTTCCCCACTCACCTATTGTGGTTGATTGAAGGCTTGACACTGCAAGGTGCTGAGATCTCTGGTCCATTGAAGTCACTGGATTACTCACAAATTTAGAGTTAAGTGCTTTGCTGGACAGGCCTTGCTGCTGGGCTCAGCAGTTTGCAAGAATGAATTCTGAATGAGTATCTAGTTAGGACTTTGCAGGAGGGCTAATGAGACAAATTGGTTTTTATTTCCTTTCTAAAATTATCCTCAGCCCACCTTCTGTTCACCAAACATTGATGTGTGTAGGGTAGCTAAATGGAAAAAAACCAAAACCTACTGATGTGCTTGAAATTTACACTTTCCATCACTTCCCCTTAATATAAAAACAGACTAATTCAAGCAGGTGGAGTGGATGATTGCCATAGTGGGTTTATGTGTATAAGTTAATTGCCAAGTTATGTATGTCATGGAATGTTCCACTCATTTTCTTTAAACTATCATACCAACTTACTGAAGCATGTGCATTTGTGTATGGCTTAGTTGGGGAGATGCTCAGAAAACATCTGTAACAAGCAAGTTCATTATAAGTAATGGTCTAGAGTATGCCTTTTCATCTCAAGATCAAGGTTCTGACTCATGAGATTAGTTCCTTTGTATGGTTTGTGAGGTTTTATTAAAAAAAATTGTCTGGCACATTCTTTGAAGACAGTTTTACTAATGGGAAATAATATACATGTGTCTAGCAAATGTTGTAACATGGATTATTAGCCTTTATTATACCTTTCTCTAAATATATTTTAGACAAATTAAGAAATATTTGTTAATTATTAATTATTAATTTCAGGTGAGAGAACATCCTTTGTATCACTTAATTAAAGCCCAGACCCAAAAGAAGATGGGAGAAATATCAGAAGCTATTAAAACCTTGCAGATGGCAATGAGTTTGCCTGGAATGAGAAGATCTGGGGCTTTCTCAAAAGCAAAAGCAAAAAGAAATGAAATTGATGCAAGTATTCGTGTATCTGTCTTTCTGGAATTGGTAGATGCTCATCATTTGAATGGAGAACAGGTATGACAATGAGCAGTTTAATAAAATGCGTGTACATTTGAAGTGCAATACAGACCTCAGTTATTCCATTTACGAAGGTGTTTACCTCTGATTAAGTCCATAACAAACCCTTACGGTACATTACAGGAAGTCTTCACTTTAGAAGACAATTCCATGGACATAGCAATATCTAAATTTCAAGGTTTGTTTTGAGTTTGGTTCTCTGGCTGTTCAGAGACAAATACAAATTCTTTGCTATTTTCAGATCTGAGAGGTTTTTTTAACATATGCAGATGCACTGTTCTGAGATTCAAGCAGGATGCAATGCCTATCTAGTGAGGAGTTAACTTCATAGCCCATCTGTGATCACTTAAATGCTATGATTAACCATTGTGCTATTTGTAGTTGTATGAGGCTGTCATGGAATCACGAGATTAGTATTTTCTTGTCTCTGTATGGGCTGGGGGAGGAACATCCTTCAGTGTGACAGCCCTCCTTAGGGTCACACCACAGGGGGTAACCCCTAGACTCCATTGCCTCCTGGAACCATACATCAGAACTTTCAACATGCCTGTGTCTCTCTATGAATTCCCCTCAGTGCAAGGCTGACCCAAGCATGGTGCAGAGCCCAGGACAACCCGCTGCTTCTTCCCCAGGCCCTACCTCTTCCTGCCCCTGCTCCACCCTCACTTCGCCCCTTCCCCAAAACTCCCAAGCTCTCCTCTCCTGAACAATCCTGGGAGCTGGCTGAGCAGGTGCCACTTACTCGCAGCCACCTAGGCTGAGAATCCCCCTGAAGCACAGTGCTCCCCAAAGAACAGGGCCCGGCATGACCACCCTGAACCATCCAATGGACAACTCTACCACAGTGAGTCCAATAGCCCCAGTGAGGGGCCTTCACACCCAGAGGGAGCAGTGCAACACCAATTGCTCAACTCCAGTGACTCTCAGCTAGTGTAAAAACAGAAAGATTTATTGTATGTTTGGAACACAGAACAAAAGGTTCTCAGGGTCTTCAAGCCTAGAAAGTCTCAGCAAGAGTCCATCTAGGACTGTCCAGCATCTAGCTCAGACGTCTCTGGGTCTCATCCAGAAGTGACTACTCCTTTCTGCAGCCCCACACTCTCTCTCCTCCAGCACCCTACCTTCATCCTTTATCTTCTTCCCCAGGCAAAAATGTTTACCTGGTCTCTCTCTCTTCGGCTCTTGGTACTCCTGCTGGCCAAAATCAGCTGGCTTCCAAGCTGGGGAGGGCATTTGGGCCATCAGTTGCTAAATTACAAATCATCCAGGCTACTAGGAGAGATTGCACTTGGGCCTCATCACCTCATTAAACAAATAGCACATAGGGGAAACTATGACACACAGAGCATTAATCCAAAATATAAAGACAATCCCCCACTTTGTCACAGAGACACTGGCTAATATGTTTACTCAGTGTAGCTGGATCTTCAATATTAGCTGCATCCTGCAATTACGTTTTATTTGAATGTATGTTTCATAGCACTACATGCTGTAGTATATTCTTATAAGTGCAACGGTGATGTTTGCTACTGTTTTCTGCTACTTTTGTTCACCTTGTGTAGCTTTCAGCTAATCACAAGTAAGTCTACATTTCCCTTTTTTAAACATTTTAAAGTAAATTGCACATATTTTGTTTTATAAATGGTAGTCATCCATTTATTTGTGATATAGGTGCATTCTCGAGGTCAAGAGAAAAAATCATTCTGTTTTACAGCATGAAGCTGCTAAAGTACTACAAGATGCCATCAATGAATTTGCTGGCACCCCTGAAGAATTACGAGTTGTGATTGCTAATGCAGACCTGGCTCTTGCACAAGGAGATATTGAACAAGCCTTAACCATGCTCAGGAATATTACATCTGAACAGCCTTACTTTGTACAAGCCAAAATAAAAATGGCAGACATTTATCTTCAATACAGAAAAGAGAAAAAATTATATGCAACCTGCTATAGGTAAAAAAAAATCTGTGGTATATACCATAACCTTTCTCTGTGTGAAATATTAATATTTTGTGCAGCCCTTGTATTCCTCTTCCGAAATTGATTAAATTATTAAATTCATCTACATAGTATAATCCATTAAAGTAACAATGCAAAGTATCATTTACCTGAGACTACTTTTCAGAATAAACAACAACTGGATAAACACTTGATAGATCGGCAGTAATTTTTTAAAATAGACTCAGGATGTCTGAAAGAGGAAACATAAATAGTTCTGAGTATTAAGGAAAGTGTATAGTTCTTAAAATTTTAATCTGCAAGATAAAGCTATTTTAATATTTAAATTCCTCCAATACTGTTTTGGCTAAGATCATGTGTAATAATTTTTGCGACATCATACATAGACAGAAAAGGAGCAGATACTAAAAGTTCATTTTTGAAAATTAACAGTAAATTATTTGAACTGGGTTTTTTTAAGTCACAGATAGCAAGGATCATAAATATATTTATTCAAAAATTTTCATTTGAGTCTTCCTGAAATCATGGTTTATTTCTAATCTTCTGTGATACTCCAGCAATCACTGTACTATCACAACTGCCACAAGCAAGTTATTGGCTTATGGATGTCAAGTAAATCTCTCGTTTTTTGTTTTTGTTTTTAAGCATTGTATAGAGCTGTGAATGTCTAAATTCTAATATCCTGAGGTTGCACCTGTACATTCTTTAATTAGCCCTTTTATGTGAAGGGCAAAAATGTACTTATTCTGAGCTAGTCATGCCCCCATCCTGAATAGGATAGTGATTGGCACTCACCTAGGCTAGGTTTACACTACGGACTTTACAGAGGCCACAGCTCTGCTGCTATAAGGTCTCTGTGTAGCCACTTTTTTTGTTGGCAGAAGAGAGCTCTTCTGCTAGCGTAATTTAACCACTCCCAATGAGCAGAGTTAGTTTTATCATCAGGAGAATCTCTCAGTGCGGGCCAAACCAGCACTTTTGCTAGTGGAACTTGTGTCAGTCAGGAGGTTATTTTTTCATACTGCTGACAAATAAAAGTTTAACTTAAAAGGTGGTAGTATAGACACAACTCTTCATGGAGGGATTCACACTGACATGTACTTGAAGAAAGAATGGTAACTTACATTACTGAACTGTTGTTCTTGTAGGTGATGTAGTTGGTGTGAATCCCATGTCCTAGCCTCCATCTCAGTTTTCAGAGTCCTTGGCTGTCATGGTTTTCCAGTTATGGGGACACTGAAGGAGGTTGTGGCAGTGATAGACTGCTGTTCAGTGGATTCCAAAGTCACTCATGGGAGGTACATGAATATCTATAGTGGGATCCACACTGACTTCATCTCAAAACTATGATTACTTTAGAGTGAGTAACCATTGTTTACATATTCTTTAAAGTACCAATATTAACCCTTTAATTAAACACAGTTGTCTTTTTTTTTTCTTTTCAGAGATCTGGTGGACAAACTGCCAAGCTGTCATACTTTTCTTCTCCTTGGTGATGCATATATGAATATTCAAGAGGTGAGTATCTGCATCATGATAAAAGATGAGAATAGTTAAGTCATTGGCAGTAATTAACTAGGTTGATAGTCTCCTAATTCTCGTTCTCGTTCTGTTAACAGATGATCAGGAAGCAAAATGTGTATTAAGGAAAACTTAAGTTCTTCAAATGATGTCTCTGTGGGTGTTCCACTCTGGGTGTTGGTGCATACTCGCACCGGCAACTGGAGATGTTTCTAGCAGTGTCCTGCTGCACCATGCGTGCAGTGTAGTGCTTCCTTGTGCCATTGGTGTCCTTTAGGCACATGAGTGGTGTGGCCCCTCAATTCCTCCTTTATTGTTCTCAGCAGTAGACAGAGCTCCTCTCTCATGTTTTCCTCATCTGAAACGAGAAAAAAATCTGTTAAATCTCCTCAGTTCTTCTTCACTTCCGAGGTTTTGAACTCTTCCCATCCCATTCCTTGGGGGGGGAGGGGGAACCCCAATCCAAAACAAAACCTTTTTCCCTGTTAAAAACAAACAAACAGTTCTTCATCTTTTTTTTTTTTTTTTTTTTTTTTTTTTGGTTAACATGCCTGTTCCCTAGGCTTTAAGTGCTGTGACTTGTGCAGAGAGGCCATGTCTGCTTCGGATGGCCATTCATTCTGCATAAAGTGCCTTAGCGAGGTGCACATGACGCAGAAATGCTCCAACCTGACTGCGAGCGCTCACTGAGACTGCACTAAAAGACTTATCTATATGAAAAGTGTCTCCAACCTTCACGGGATGACTCACCACCCCACACCAAAGATGTGCACAAACCAAGAGGTATGGACAAAAGTCGTCCCTTTACCTCATCCGATAAGGCAAAGGCGAAAACCCGGGTTTCTCTGGTAAAATTGCTGTCTCTGGCACAGAGCTCATATAAGGTGAGTGTGGGTGACAAGTCCAGCACTTCAGGCATGGCACCACCTAACCTCGGTGCCGCACTAAAGAGCTCATTCTGAGCCCAAACAGAAGTTGGTAGCACTGAGCGCACCGCCTTCCACCACATCAACAATAAATCATAAGTCGGTGTTGAATATGGCACCCCAGAAACCTGCACTGAGATGCCTCCACCGTGGGCACTGACTCTGATTCCACCCTCAGCACCGTTGGCACTGGCCACAACTCTATGCTCAACCATACTCAGCATCTTCCCCCATTGAGAGTCTGTGCTTCCTCAGCACCACCCTGACCAGCATCAACGAGGTGCTCAATACAGTCACCCTGGTCACCAGCTCCATCACTATCCCATAGCGAGGCAGGAAGCGGTCAACACAGCTGTTTTTCTTCCCAACACTCAAGCCCCACTAAGCGGAACCAACCGTAGGAGCCCCACTCCACAAAACCATCTCACACTCCCCCACCACCTCACTGGTACTCTTAACACTGGCCTTATCTGCCACCTCCTTACCCAGGTCAATGGCATCCCTGGAATAGTTGGTTCTCCCATAGGAGCCACCATATCGCTCTTTCTACACCAGTCAGGGGACCACCATATTCTCCTCAGCCTACATCCAGAGATACGGCACCAAACTCCCCAGTATGCTCAGTGGAGGAGGACTTCCTATCTGAAGGAGAGAAGTCCCCACCTCATCACTCTTCCTTATCACCTGATGAGGCCATCATCCCGACCACCCCAGCCCTCATAGATGTCACCAAACAATTTCAAGAATTATTTAAGATGGTTCCCCCAGCACAGGAACACAATCTGTAGGCGGTGCAAGAAAAGCAGTACAGACTCTTGCATACCCTACACCCTTCCAGGATTGCTCTCCTTATTATGGATCCTGCCAATAACATTTGGCAGATCCTAGCATCAATCACACCTACGAACAAAAGGCTGACCATAAATATTTTATCCCTGCCAATGATACAGATTTATTATTTTCATATCCACCACCAAACTTCTTAGTGGTGGACTCCATCTGACATAAAGCTGCTAAACCTAACGTGAGGTCCACTCCCCAGTATAAGGATCACAAATGTCTGGACATCCTGAGTAGAAAAGTGTACTGGTTGGCAACATTAAGTGAAGAGTGGCCAATTATTCCGCTGTGCTTGCCGACTATGACTACACAAATTACTCCAAGTTACAAGAGCTTTCCCAGTACCTTCCAGAGCAAAAAAGACCACAACTCAACAGTACTATTCAAGAGGGACACACCGTTGCCTGCACTGCTTTAGTTGGCAATGGACGTGGTGGACTCTGCCACTTGCACCATGGCAACTGCCATCATCATGTGCAGAGCCTCCTGGCTCCAAGTGTCAGGCATAACTAGGGAGCTGCTGCAGAAGGTAGAGCAGTGGTCTCCAACCTTTTTACACCCAAGATCACTTTTTAAATGACAGAACAAGCCAAGGTCTATCGCCCTGCCCCTTCCTTGAAGCCCCACCCCTCTCTATTCTCACTTGCTATCTCCAACCCTTATACTGCTGCTTTTTTCCCCCAGGCACTGTAGAAGAGGTTTTTCCAGCATTTGGCCTGTCTAGACTGGACCAAATGTCAGAAAAACCTCTTCTTTTGGAAGTCCCCTTATTCCTCGTGGAAAGAGGAATATAGGGATGACCGAAAGATCATGTTTGCTCTTCCACTAAAAGAAGCAGAGAACAAATGCATCCCTGGATGCAGAAGTTTTTCTGGGATATCTCCGGAATCCTGAAAAACTTCTGCAGTCTAGCCATACCCTCGCTGGCTTGACAGGATGTATAGGCTCTGGGGTGGGAATAAGGGATTTGGGTGTGGGAAGGGGTGAGAGGTGCAAGTTCTGGGAAGAAATCTGGATGCAGGAGGAGGTGGATAAGGTGACGTTGGCTCGAGGAGGAGGCTCCAGGCTAGGTAGTGTTGGGGTCAGATGTAGGGTTAGGGTACTAAGCAAGCCACAGATTTCTGGATGTGAGGGCTCAGGAATTTGGGTTGGGGTATGTGAGGGGCTCAGGGCAGGGTGTTCCAGTGTATGATAGGCTCAGATGTAGGGTCTGGGGGAAAAGGGAGTGCAGGAGTGTTATGATGCTGTGGCCAGATGGGGGCTTGGCCCCAATTGGGGGTTTGTTGGCCAGGCTTCATTTTTAAATAAAATACTATGTCAAACACAAAAAGTTTCTGCATTGTCTTTATTTCTGAGAAGGGCAGGGAACCTGTTTTGAGTCAGGGGTCACTGACCCACAGAAAAGTCAGTTGGGGCCACACAAGTGAGATGCAAAAAAACCCCTTCCCCTCCCCCAAGCTTCACTAATGTGGCCCCAACTGTGTTAGTGGGAGCAGGGCACATAGTACTGGGGAAGGGTGCTAGTGGGTGCTTCGAGAGTGGTTAGGGTGCCAGTGGGGACAGAGTTCTGCAGCTGGGGGCAGAGAAGAGGGAACAGGGTGCCAGGAGGGCAAGGGGCAGGGTTCCAGTGGGGACAGAATTCTGTAGCTGGAGACAGGGGAGTGGGGACAGAATTCTGTGGCTGCGGAGTGGGAAGAGGGAACAGGGTGCCGGGAGGGCAGGGAATAGGGTGCCAGTGGGGGCAGAGTCTCCTGCACCCTCCTTCTCCCAGGATTCTCCCCTCCTCCTCCTCTCCCCCCGGGAAGATCTTGCTTCAACAGGAGGTCTAACACCTCCTAAATAGAAGTGGTAGAGCCAGTGCCAGCGGCTTTCCAGGGAAGGGGCTCTACTCAAAGTATTTTCTAACACAAAAGAAAAATGGTGGCTGGAGATCAATTTTAGATCTCAGAAAACTCAATAAGTATGTAAGGTACAGAAAGTTAGGGATGGAGACGCTAGCAACAATTATACCTTCGTTGGATCACGGGGATTGGCTTTCAGCTCTTGACCTACAGGATGCATATTTCCACATCATGATCCGACTGGCACATAGATGCTTTTTATGCTTTATAGTTGGCAAACAACATTATCAATACCAGGTCCACCCTTTCGGCCTTTTGACAGCTTCAAGAGCTTTTTCGAAAACTCTGGCTGTAGTAACTATATACCTCCACTGTTGGTGAGTAAGAATATTGCCATATCTCGACAACTGCCTCATAAAGGGCACGTTGTTTCAGGAATCCCAGTGTATGGCTAGCATAACTCTCTCTCTACTATTCAACCTCGGGTTTCACATAAACTACCAAAAATCTACACTCAAGCCTACACAAACTCTAGAGTTTATAGGCGCTCGCCTGAAAACTACTGTAGTCACAGCTACACTACCCAGTCACAGATTTGAGGCCCTACAAGGCCTAATAGCTGTGGCCCGTGCATCTCCAACTACCACAGTGCATGAAGGCTTGACAATTCTGGGTCATATGGTGGCAACCACATACGTGGTGAAACTGGCCAGACTGCACGAGATGCTTACAAGCATAGCTTTCTACAGTCTATACCCCTTCCAGGGCTCAAAGCTGTCACCATGCTATCACATGTCCTCACATCCCTACCCTGGGGAAATATACTACAGGCCATGCCCTTCCAATAACTTGCTCCCACGGTTACCATAGCCTTTCCCTTCCTCCTCCCCTCCAGCCTCATGCAGTGTGTGCTGTGGCTGGCAGGTGGAAGCTGTGAGCTTCTAATCAGGGTTTGAAATCTAGAAGCCTCTGCATTGGTGGAGCCTTAGCCCTTCCCCCTGATTATCAGTCAGTCCAGGGCTTTATGAAGGAGTGAGTCAACGACCAGGGAGCTTGTGAACAGGGACTGCTAACGGAGTTTGGAGAAGGTGTTAGGAAGCGGAGTGGGAAGGGGGTGAGATACACTCGCCATTCTTTAACATCTTTTCACTACACTCCTGCCCTTCAAGGAGGCATTTAATAACAACTGAGGAATCACTCGGAAGGAAGGCAGGTATGGATGGTGATAGGTCTGCTGTTGTTACCTGCTCAGCATGTGCCATGTTTGTCTTCGTCCCGGAAGAAAGAACGGATTTCATCTACACTAAATGCAAGCTGGTCACCATTTTGGAAGAAAAAATTAAAGGACTTGAGTCCCAAGTATCGACCCTACATTCTATCGAGGACGAAGACTTCCTTGATAGAAGGCACCATTTAATCCTGCAGGCTCAGCAGGCTGAAGAGCCAGTCAGGGCAGTACAGGATAAGGAAGAAAACTGGCAGCATGTAACCTCTAGAAGGAGAAGGCGGCCAACTTGGGTATTCCCCATTCCTGTAGAGGTAAGTAACCACTATCAGGCTCTCTCCACAGGCGCGGTGGAGCATGCTTTGGCAGGGACCTCTCAGGGAAGAAATCAGAAGGGAACACCATCTACTGGAAGGCATGGATGCATAGTCCTAGGGACGGGGGTTCCATGACCACTATCCCCAAAAGAAGAAGATGGGTGGTGGTGGTCGGGTACTCCCTCCTAAGAGGGACTGAGTCATCCATCTGCTGCCCAGACCTCCATTCTCGAGAAATGTGCTGCTTACCGGGAGCTCACATTCAGAATGTGACCGAGAGTATTCTGAAAGTGATTAAACCTTCGGATCACTACCCCTTCCTGCCTCTCCATGTAGGAACTAATGATATGGCCAAGAATGACCTTGAGCGGGTCACAGCAGATTATGTAGCACTGGGAAGGAGGATCAAGAAATCTGAAGTGCAAGTGGTGTTCTCGTCTAACCTTCCGGTTGAAAGGAAAGGTCTGGATAGGGATCGTTGAATAGAGGAAGTAAATGCGTGGTGGTGTCACAAAGAGGGCTTTGGTTGCTTCAACCCTGGGGGACTGTTCTGGGCACAAGGATTGTTAGGAAGAGATGGGATCTACCTAACCAAGAGAGGAAAGAGCATCTTCACGGGCAGGCTTGCAAATCTAGTGAGAAGGGCTTTAAACTAGGTTCGTTGGGGGACGGAGACCAAAGCCCTGAGGTAAGTTAGGAAGTCGGACACCGGGAAGAATCCCAAGGAGGAACGAGCAACAAAGGAGGACCCCTGATTCGGATGGAGAAGGTAGGGTGATCAACTGGTTATCTAAGGTGTTTGTACACAAATGCAAGAAGCCTGGGAAACAAACAGGAAGAATTAGAAGCCCTGGCCTAGTCGAAGAACTATGATTTGATTGGAATAATGGAGACTTGGTGGGATGACTCGCATGACTGGAGCACTGTCATGGAAGGGTATAAACTGTTCAGGAAGAACAGATAGGGAAGAAAAGGAGGAGGAGGAGTTGCATTGTATTTAAGAGAGCAGTGATTGCTCAGAGCTCCAGTATTTAGAGGGAGAAAAGACTGTTGAGAGCCTATAGGTTAAGTTTAGAGGTGGAAGCAACAGCAGTGATGTTGTGGTTGGTGTCTGCTATAGACCACCAGATCAGGTGGATGAGGTAGACAAGGCTTTCTTTGGACAACTGAGAGAAGCTTCCAGATCTCAAGCCCTGGTTCTTATGGGCAACTTTAATCACCCTGACATATGTTGGGAGACCAATACAGCAGTACACAGACAATCCAGGAAATTTTTGGAGAATGTTGGGGATAACTTCTTGATACAAGTGGTGAAGGAACTGACCAGGGACCATGCACAGCTTGACCTGCTGCTCACAAACCGGTAAGAACTAGTAAGGGAAGTAGAGGTGGGTGACAACCTGGGAAGCAGTGATCATGAGATGGTAGATTTGAGGATCCTGACCAAAGGAAGAAAGGAGAGTAGCAAAATACACACCCTGGACTTCAGAAAAACAGACTGACTCCCTCAGAGAACTGATGGGATGCTTAAATGAAGGGGAAAGGAGTCCAGGACAGCTGGCAGTATTTTAAAGAAGCCTTATTGAAGACACAGGAAGAAACCATCCTGATGCGCAGCAAGAAAAGCAAATACGGTACGTGACCAGATTGGCTTACCGGGGTCATCCTTGGTGAGCTTAAACACAAAAAGGAAGCTTACAAGAAGTGGAAACTTGGACAGATGACTAGGGAGAAGTATAAATATGTTGCTCGAGAATGCAGGGGATTTCTCAGGAATGCAAAAGCACAATTGGACTTGCAGCTAGCAAGGGATGTGAAGCATAACAATAAAGGTTTCTACAGGTATGTTAGCAATAAGAGGGTGATTAGAGAGTGTGTGGGGCCCTTACTGGATGAGGGAGGTAACCTAGTTACCGATGATGTGGGAAAAGCTGACATACTCAATGTTTTCTTTGCCTCAGTCTTCACAGACAAGGTGGGCTCCCAGACAGATGAACTAGGCAACGCAGCATGGGAAGGGGAAAGAACAAGCCCTTGGTGGGGAAAGAACAAGTTAGGAACTATTTAGAAAAGCTAAACATACACAGATCCATGGGCCCGGATTTAATGCATCTGAGGGTACTGAGGGAGTTGGAAAATGTAATTGCGGAGCCTTTGGCCGTTATCTTTGAAAACTCTTGGAGATCAGGAGAGATCCCGGATGTTTGGAAAAAGGCAAATGTAGTGCCCATCTTTAAAAAAGGGAAGAAGGACAATTCAGGGAGCTACAGACCAGTCAGCCTTACCTCAGTCCCTGGAAAAATCATGGAGGGGATCCTCAAGGAATCCATTTTGAAGCACTTGGAAGAGGGGAAAGTGATCAAGAATAGTCAGCATGGATTCACGAAGGGCAAGTCATGCCCAACCAATCTCATTAGCTTCTATGATGAGGTAAGTGGCTCTGTGGATATGGGAAAGTCAGTGGATGTGATATACCTTGACTTTAGCAAAGCTTTTGTTACAGTCTCCCACAATATTCTTGCCAACAAGTTAAGGGAATATGGATTGGATAAATGGACTGTAAGATGGATAGAAAGCTGGCTAGACTGTCGGGCCCAACGGATAGTGATCAACGGCTGGATGTCAGGTTGGTGGTCGGATTCTAGTGGGAGTGCCCAAGGATCTGTTCTTGGACCGGTTTTGTTCAACATCTTTATTAATGACCTGGATGAGGGGATGGATTGCACCCTCAGCAAGTTCGCAGATGACACTAAGCTAGGGGGGAGAGGTAGATATGCTGGAGGGTTGGGATAGGGTCCAGAGTGACCTGGACACATTAGAGGATTGAGCCAAAAGAAATCTGATGAGGTTCACCCAGGACAAGTGCAGAGACCTGCACTTGGGATGGAATAATCCTAAGCATTGTTCCAGGCTGGTGGACTGACTGACTAAGTAGTAGTTCTGCAGAAAAGGACCTGGATATTACAGTATATGAGAAGCTGGATATGAGTCAACAGTGTGCCCTTGTAGAAAAGAAGGCTAATGGCATATTGGGGTGCATAAGGAGGAGCATTGCTAACAGATACAAAGACGTGATTATTCCCCTTTATTCGCATTGTAGAGGGTCCAGCTGAGGGTGACCAAAATGATTAGGGGGCTGGAGCGCATGACCTATGAGAAGAGACTGAGGGATTTGGATTTGTTTAGTCTGCAGAAGAGAAGAATGAGGGGAGATTTGATAGCAGCTAACTTCCTGAATGGTGGTTCCAAAGAGGATGGAGATAGGCTGTTCACAGTAGTGATGGATGGCAGAACAAGGAGCAATGGTCTCAAATTACAGTGGGAGAGGTCTAGGTTGGATATTAGGAAAAACTATTTCACTAGGAGGGTGGTGAAGCACTGGAATGGATTACCTAGGAAGGTGGTGGAATCTCCATCCCTAGAGATTTTTAAGTTTCGGCTTGACAAAGCCCTGACTGGGTTGATTTAATTGGGATTGGTCCTGCCTTGGGCAGAGGGCTGGAGTTGATGACCTCCTGAGGTCTCTTCCAGCTCTGTGATTCTATGATTCATCTTTCATGGGGTGGGGACCCCATTTAAGCCCCATATAGCACAAGGCAAGTTGTCCTAGAATGAACAAACGCTCCACATCAACTTGCTCGAGCTCAGAGCAGTCTATTATGGATGCCACCTTTTCCTACCATATATAGCACACAGGACGATCAATATCATGACGGACAATAGCACGTGTATGTACTACATCAACGAGCCTGGTCCAGCTCCTTTGTATAGAAGCAGTGAAACTATGGAATTGGTGTATCACGTACCATGTCATTCCCATAGCTACATACCTCCCAGAGGTACTCAGTGTAACAGTGGACAACCTCAGCTGCAATTTCTCTGATCATCACGAGTGGGAACTAGACTCTTGAGCCCTGCGAGACGTATTTCACAAACAGGGACAACCGTACATAGATCTATTTGCAACCAGGACCAATCAAAAGTGCCAGCTATACTGCTCCAGAGCAGCTCTTGCCAAGGGCACTCTAGGAGATGCCTTTCTTCTCTTCTATCTGCATTCCCACCACGCCCTCTGATCCTCAGAGTAATAATGAAAATCAGACTAGATCAAGCATGGGTAATTATTGCTGCACCAGCGTGGTCAAGACCAACCTGGTTTCCGTACCTGCACA
The DNA here is from genome assembly GCF_052426305.1 of Pelodiscus sinensis. NCBI lineage: Eukaryota > Metazoa > Chordata > Testudines > Trionychidae > Pelodiscus > Pelodiscus sinensis. Next base: position 39,100,225 of record NC_143058.1, on the reverse strand, counting down.
GACTATCAGCAGTAGATCCCCACAGCTTTCTCCCACAACGCAATCTCCTCACTCAACATCATGGCAGAACTCTTCATTCCAATCCAAAGAGATTTAATCTGAAGGCGTGGCTCCTTCATGGCTCCAGGTTGCTGAAAATGGCTGTTCAGATAGATTAAAACAAATACCCATCAATAGTAGGAGGGAGTCTACCAGGAAAACTTACCTGTGCAAGTGGAGGAGGTTCTCCAAATGGGTGAATCAGAATCACCACTCACCACCTGATGCTGCTCCCGTCGCCGTGTTTCTAGACTACCTCTTGGAGTTAAGGAAAGTGGGGCTCTCTTTCGACACAGTAAAGGTTTATACAGCGGCGATAGCAGCCTTCCACAGAGCCAAGGAGGGCAGTTCAATCTTTAAGCATCTGGTTACCAAACATTTTCTCACTGGTCTCCAGAATATGTTCTCATTGGTATGACCGCCAACCCCCATTTGGGACTTGAACCATGTCCTCAAGAGCGTAACTAAACCTCCCTTTGAACCACTAGCCACATGTTCCTGGTTGCATCTCTCCAAGAAGGTTGCCTTTTTAGTGGCCATAACTTCTGGCAGGAGAGTCAGGGTGTGTCTAGACTACAGGGTTTTTTTGAAAAAAGTGGCCTTTTTTCGAAAAAAATCTTCCCCTGCGTCTAGACTGCTGCCATGTTCTTTCAAAAGTAAATTGAAAGAATGCGGCAGGTTTTTCAATTGTGGAAAACCTCGTTTTATGAGGAAGAACGTCTGTTTTCAAAAGTGCTCTTTCGAAAAAAGGCGCTATGTAATGCAAACTGCTTTTTTGAAAGAGAGCATCCAGACTGCTTTTTCAAAAGTACTGGTTGTAGTCTAGATGCTCTTTTTTGAAAGAGGCTTTTTCAAAAGTATCTTTCAAAAAAGTCTCTTTCAAAAGAGGCTTGCAGTCTAGACGTAGCCTCAGTGAGTTAGGAGCACTAATGGCTGACCCGCTATTCACGATATTCACCAAGGACAGAGTAATCTTTGACCCCATCCCAAGTTTCTCCCGAAAGCGCCATCCCCTTTCCACATCAGTGAACCCCGTACATTGACTTGTATTCTGTCCCAAGCCACACGCCGATCCATCCCATACAGCACTGAATACCTGGGATGTTTGGAAGGCACTCGCCCTCTACCTAGACTGAAGAAAACCATGGAGATCCAAGGGTCAAGCCATCTCCTTGCAGAAAATATCCAAATGGCTCTTCTCTTGTATTCATATGTGAGACACTATTCACAACAAGCAACTTCCAGACACCATCACTACTCATTTTACAAGAGCACTTGCCTCCACAACAGCCTTCCTCAAAAATGTACCTTGAGAGGACATTTCCAAGACAGTCACTTGGTCATCGGACCACTCTTTTGCCAAACATTGTGTCCTCACTGCTGCAATTGCTCCGTCAGTGTCAGTAGGACAAGCAGAACTATCCTCAGTCTCGGGGGCAGGGCTCCAAGCATGCCTCTATAATGTAGAAACTGCTCTGTACTCACCAGAGTGGAGCACCCATAGGGACATCATTCAAAGAAGAAAAGGGAGTTACTCACCCTATGCAATAATGGGAATTCTTTGAGATGTGTGTTCTCGTGGGTGCTCCACTACCGTGCATCCCTACTTTGGAGCCCTTTGGTGGCTTTCAGCCAGGGTAGAGAAGGAATGGAGGAGCCATGCTGTGTGCCTAACAGACACCAATGGCACGAGGCGGTACTACAGCGCACGTGTGGCATGGCGGGGCACTGCTAGAAAAATCTTTGGTCACTGGCACGAGGACGCACCAGCACCCACAGTGAAGCACCCCCAGGGGGAGACATATTGAAGAACCCCAATTACTGCCCAAGGTGAGGAACTCTCTTGTCTGTGTACTGGCTTTAAAAACTAAATACTATATTAATATTAATTTTAATTTAACTTCAGTAGTTAGACTAAATAACGTAATTTAGTGAATATAACCCGCACCTGAATATACCCTGCAGTTTTTTCTATTTGAGTAAAAAAAAATCTTGTATACCCCTTGCACCAATATAACCCATGGGGTATACAAGACTTTTCTGTGCCAGGGATATATTTTCTGGGGGTATATTTACAGTGTAGGGGGGAGGGGGATTAGCCACTCACCACCCCAGGTTCCAGGGCAGCCTCCAGTCTCTAGCCTCGGGTGGGGGAGCGCTCATCCCACAGGTTCCTCCACAGCTGCAGGAAGGGGCAGGGGAGCAGAAACCACCAGCCTCTGGGTTGGGGAGCACTCACCGACCGGTTCCTGCGCAGCCACAGGAAGGGGCAGAGGGATGAGTGCTCCCCCGCCCCTTCCTGCTGCTGCGCAGGAACCGGGGGAGTGAGTGTTCTGGAGGCTGGCAGCTACACAGCCACAGGAAGAGGCAAAGGAGAGCTCACCCCTGGTGAGTAAAAAACATTCTGTATATCCAGCACCTGAGTATAGCCCATGGGGGGGTGCAGGGTTTTTAAAAACGAATATATTCGCTAAATTACGGTAGTATACTGGAAATAGAAAATACCTCAGGCAGGGGTTCTCAAACTTAGTGATACCCCCTAAAATGCTAAATGAATTTGTGTGAACCCCCCCCCCCCCCCACTGCTCCACGAGTAAAGGAGGAGTTGGGGGTCTTCGGGAGCAGCAGGGCTGGCAGGGGGAGATCAGGAGGAGGAGGGGAGAACTGGCTGGCCAGGAGGGGGTTGGAAGGAGTGTGAATCGGCCGGCAGGGACCAGGACTGACCCGGGCACGTGCAGATCCCAGGGCGCTGCCTGTCCTGCACACAGTCCTGGTAAAGCGTGAGTGAGTTCGGCTGTGGCTCCACCATGTGCTTGATGGGTGCTCAAGAGCACATACAAGGCTTCCCCTCTTCCCCAAGGTGTCACATGCAACCAGAGGCTCTCAGCATTGATTGCACCCCACCTTCCAGCCGCTCCTCTCGTCCCCACCAGGCTTCCATGGGACACCCAGCTGGAAAACCAGAAAAAAACGGACATTGCACATGTCCGGTATTTTCTGACTTTTTTTTACCGGGCAGAGGGCCCAAAAACTGCGACCTTGCTCTTAGTTGCTCGCGACCCCCGTGGGGGTCACAACCCACAGTTTGAGAAACTCTGACCTAAGTTATGAGCATCAGATTTGGGATGGTCAGGGAGATGAAAATTGCAATCTCTGCCAACAATTAGCATTTGCAAGTCAGATATTAGCTAGGGATCTATGGGTTGAAAGTTGAGGTAAATTCAGTTCATACATGCATTTGGACAGTGTATGAACAGTTCATTCAGGGTACGTCTAGACTACATCCTTCTTTCGACAGAGGGATGTAAATTAGGCACTTTGAAATTGCAAATGAAGCTGGGATTTGTATTTCCCGTGGCTTCATTTGCATAATTGCGTCTAGACTGCAGTTTCAATTTCGAAATAGCGCTTTTTTGAAAGAGCGCCATTATACGATTATGCAATTTAAGTGTGGGAAATACAAATCCCAGCTTCATTTGCAATTTCAAAGTGCCTAATTTACATCCCTCTGTCAAAAGAGGGATGAAGTCTAGACATACCCTCAAGCTTGAGGGAAAGATCTGTAAATTTCAGAACGGCAAGGATGCCACAAGAGACCTATTCAGTGATTGGAAAGACACAGCATATAAAGTGCTTGCAATTGATTTTTAGACCTTCAAACAGTAGGTTTGGTTTTTGTTTCTGGAACAAAAAGACGTGAAACTATAGGTCACTGCAGTACAAAAAGTATGTGAGGGCTTAAACATTTGCTTTCTGTTTGTTTCAATCCTTTGTTGCTTTTTAAAAAGTGAACTCCAAAGCAAAAGTGGAGTTTTAGTTCAGCGTGGATGTGGGCTAAATTTTTAACTGACAAAGATTGAATGAAAGGGAAAGGAGGGACATTGAGCACAGCAACAAGGTATTTTTTTTTTTTTTTTTAAAGGACAGGTTAAAAGTTAATTCAAAGTTTTGTTTCTGTGCTAAGTTCTCACAGCCTGATTAATGGGAATTCAGCACAGAAACATGTAAATCTGTGTTTTATTTCTGAGTCTTGTGTAGTCTTAAGACAGGCTGGTAGAGACCACTCTCAGAAGTTTCAGAATTTGTGAAACTAGTAGCATTGAAGTTCACTGCATGGCATTAACACATTGATCAGAGTGTTAGCTCACTGTAACCCTTTTTGTACATTTTTGTGAATATATCATCTGTTTTTGTTCATTATTTTTATAGCCTGAAGAAGCTATAGAAATCTATGAGCAGGCTTTAAAGAAAAACCCAAGAGATATAACTTTAGCAAGTAAAATTGGAAAAGCCCTAATCAAAACTCATAACTATTCAAAGGTATGTTATGAATAGTTCATATATATTCTGTATAAATGGATTACTGTCTCCTTCCGTGTTAACTTGTTTTTCTAGTACACATGCAGATAGAAGCATTTTACTATGAAAGTTCCAAAAAAGTGGTTTTTATACTCCTCAAAATGCCTGGAGTGTTGAATGTTGATTTTTCTCTACATCAAGGCTAAACAGACCTGGTAATGTCTTATGGAAAACTTAAAAAAAAATCTACTTAAAAATAATTAATGTTTTTCTTCCCTTACTTTTCACTACTGAAGACAGCTACATAAAAATAAGGTATTTGTTGCTAAAGAATTCATCTGTTCCAGGCTGATTTGCTTCTTGAAATTGCCCCGTCTGTGATATCCTCATGTAGGGAGGCTAAGTGGCTACCCGTTGACCCAGAGGGGAAAGAGCCCCTTCTTGAACCCTGGCAGGCAGACCCTGGCCCCATCCAATCACCTGACCAGAAGTTGGGGCAGGTCTAGCTGTATAAAAGGCCGAGCCAGAAGTTCAGTCAGGCCCCAGCTGCCAGAGGAAGCAGATGCCTGCCCTGCGCCACTGAGCTGAGAGGCTGCTGAGGACTTAAAAGAGGCTGAGGACTGGAGTGGACCATCAGGACTCCAGATGGACTTTGACCTGAAGGAACTGCAAACCCTGCCAGAGAGTCCATCCCTAATGCCCCAGAGGACCTGCTGTGGAACCAGATATACACAGAAGAAGAATGTGGAAGGAGTCCAGGGATAGCCAACCTTAGTCTGACTGAACCAGAGCCTGAGAGTCAGTGTGTTGTGGTCAGGATCCCCACTGACACAGAGGGGTGGAGCGGATGGGCCTGCATTCCCCCTCTGCCACCTCAATGCATGGGTAGCAGTCTCTCACCTGCTGTTCCAGGCCAACCACCTGTGCTTGTTGGACCTTCACCAGAGCAAGGAGACCTAATTGTTTGTTTGCCCTAATCTGAACTATTTGTGTATTTGAGGCCACACCTAGGAACTGCTGCTCAGCCTGAGCATAGGCCTGAGCCCCCAAACTGTTTGGTTGCCATATCCTGAACTAGTGTCTGGGTCTATAGACTATTAACAGCTTGTGTATCAGCCCATCCAGACTAAGGGCCCAGGCCTATAGAGTATTGGCTGGGCTGCACCAACAGTCATCGGCCCTAGCCCCAGAACTAGTGTTTCCTGTCCTGAGGGGGTACTTTGTCCTATTAGCTGTTGGCTTAGTCTGGCCACAGGCCTGAGCACAAGAACTACGGTGACCTGTTGGACTGAGGTGGAGTGACTGCCCACTGATGTAGAGGGGAGGAGCCCCTTTTTGAGCCCTAGTGGGCTACACCTCATCAGAACCAAATAATGTTGTCACAATAAAAAGATTAGGATTTCTGATAGAAAATAAGCAAATGCATAATAATTAATTAATTAATGTTTTTTAAGTTTAGTATAGCACATCTCAGAATTACAAGATTCAGTTAATTGAACAATCCATGCTACGAATGTGGAACAAATATCTCCCAAAATATTCTTTGGACACTTCTTACTGTTTGTTACTGTGCAATTGAACAGATAGTATTGTATATTAGCACACATTACTTTGACATAAATTCTTACTTAGCACTTCTTGAACTATGTCAAAGTGGATTCTGCTCTGTGTTTGAAAGCATATTATACACAAAAGATTGGAATCTTTAAATAGACATATTGATTGGGCTGAGTTGGTAACATGGATGTCCTTACACTCTCCCATCCAAAAGCATAATGGTCAGACCACAGCTGTTCCTTAGCTACTTTTTGCCAACTGTGACAGTTCCATCCAGGTACCATGGATCAGTAATCAAGACAAGAAATCAGAACATTCTGCCAAATCTGATTGTCTCCTCTCAGAGAGACAAGCTAAAATCTTTTTTTGCTTCTGGGAATGGACCAGTAAACTCTTGCAATGGTGGCAAGTATTTTGGTTCACTTCTGGCTCAGTATCTAAGAGACACGAAACCATACTTATACCTGACAGTGTTGGTGACTGCCAACTGCAAGTATCAGCATCATAATAGAATCATTAACTGTGTTACTAATCTGATGTTCAAGGAGTTTGCTTCACTCTTCATGCAATGGATTCATTGGTGGTTTCTGCAGTTCATGGGAAAATATCCAAGAGTACACCTAAAGAAAAGAGACAAACTGTATTTCTTTGGGACAAAGGGTTATTCGTTAATGTCACTTCAGCTACAAAGAGTGAAGTCTGAAGCCTTGTTCACAAAGTACAGCCATCTAAAATGTTGACATTATCTGATTAAAATATGACCATTGTTGCTTCCGTTATATCATCGCAACAAAGTTTTTACAAAACGTGGCATGTAAGATATCTGTGAAAACTTGCCATTTGCCGAATATTATTATAACATTTGTATGAATATATCATTTTCATCTGAAGTTATGAATATTAACTAGGCATCAATATTTCAAATGTTAATTCCTGTGGTAACATCACTAATGTATTTAGCCAGCATATTGTGAAGAAACTAGAACAATAGGGTTCCCTTCACTTGTCAGAAGCTATAAAAAGCTCTGGAAATATCTTCATTTTGCCTCTTTCCTGCTCAGATTTCTGGATTATGGACTTACACTAATGGGTCCATTCTAACAAAAAGAGTGAGGTCCTCCCATTGATTTAGGAGCAGTCAAAGACTTAACAAGTTAGCAGTTTATTCCATCACTGCTACATGCCTGATTCAAGAATTTTGCAGTTCTGTATGTATTTGATTCCTTTAATCAGTTGTAATTCTTTTCTCTCTTTTTTTTTTCTTTAAAGATTAGATACTAAAGGATTGGCAACAGTGTGATTACTGAGTAAGATCTGAGTTCTATGTAGACCTGGGTATGTGGGATTAGAAGAACTCTTTAATGAAATTGGTTTTAAATAAATACTCATCATGAAGTCTGGTGTTTTTGATGGTGATGCAAGAACTGGAATACTTAAGGAGACTGCTCTTTTGATTTAGCTAGTGTTGTATAACAGTAGTTTACTTTTGTTGCTGGTCTTCTGTGTCTTATGGGAGAGTAACCACCAGTGCTTCTTGAAGTGGAGTCCCTGTGGGTGCTCCATGATAGGTTCTGGGCTCGCCCTGGCACCGCAGAACGGAGGCTCTTCAGTAGCAGTGTTTGGCCGGACCGCGCATGCGCAGCAACATCTCGCGGTGTTCGCACTTTTTTCTATGCTCACACAGTCCAGCCCCCGCCATTTCCTCTCAACCACCTGAGGCTGGAGATGGAGTGAACTGGTCTCCTCAACCTTCTTCCCTGTTCCTTCAGCGTGAGATTGTTCTCTTCATAGTTTCTTCTCCTTATTCCTCTCAAACATCCATCCTTCTCTTAATTCTCCTTGTTAAAAAAAAAAGGGGGGTGTTTCTGTTGATAATAACCAAGTTCTAATCCCGCTCTCATACCTTCCCTCATGTTTCTATAGTTATTAGTGTACATAGTTATATAAAGATATAAGTAGTTGATTTGTTCGTTTTAAAAAAAAACATACACCCAATTTAAGACTATTGACGAAATGCTGTCGTCTTTGGGTTTTAAAAATGCGACACTTGCTGAGAGGCAATGCCTGCCTTAGACAGCCATTCTTCTTGCATCTGCTGTCTGGAAGAGACCCATATCCCTCAAAAATGCCCGCATTGCATAAAACTCACAGTGAGGGCCAGACAAGACAGAGAGATGAGGCTCCGGATGATTTTATTCAATAAAGCGCTTCACCAGAGACCTCTGAAAGTGCAACCTTCTCAGGACAGCTTCCGAAGTGTAGGGCTTCTTCCCCTATGATGGCGCCTCCCAAAAGACATAAGGCGTCACCTACCAGATCTCTGCCAGTTATCTCACAGAGCAGAGTTAGTTCAGGCGATAAGCCCAGTACATCCGGCACTTCAAAACCGCATCCAAAGGCTCCTGTGGCACCAGGTCCAAAAAAGCCTGTGAAAGTGGCACCAGAACTGAGGTCGACCTCGACACCGGCTGCGACCTTGGCATTGAGGGAATCCACACCAAGAGCATCATCGGCTTCTGCAGCACCGAGCTCACGATTGGTGCCCACCACAGCTTTGGTGCAGACTATGGCACTGAATTCGACGGTGCAACTGCCTACGGCACCGACTCTGCACGTGACCAGCACCAATGCTCCGTGCACCGCATCAAGTCCTCATTGGCACCAACGCTGCTCACGTTCGCGGTCATTGATTTTTTTCACCGGCACCATCTCCACCGGCACCGCGATCTCCCACACTACGCGATGTGGGCCGGCACCGATCTCCACTCTCTCCACGTCAAAGGCTACCTTCACCATTTTTAGCAGCACACAGTAGTCATCATCATCATGATAGTCGTTACTCTGTGTCTCCAACATCCTCTAGAGCCGTGGTCAACAACCGGTCGATTGCGATTGACTGGTCGATCGTAAGGCCTCGACCAGTCGATCGCAAGGCATTCGAGCCCTCCTATCTATCCCTCCACCCCTGAGAAGCTCCACTACCTACCTCCAGCAAAAATGGAGGTAGTGCCAGCTTTCTGTGGGGTGGATGGAAGTCCTGCAGCTTCGCACCACTTCCGGGTATTCTGGAAGTGTGCTGGCTGCTCCTCCCCCTAAGTTCTTTGGTGTGCTGGGAACTTGCCTGGGGGGAGTCCCCAGAGGAGGCGCATGGGGGCTTCCCTGCACTGCGGGAGGGGGCGTCGGCCCTGGAGGAGGTGCATGTGGGGGCTTCCCTGCGCCACAGGAGGGGGAGTTGGCCTCGGAGGACGCACATGTGGGGGCTTCCCTCCTCTGCGGGGCAGGGTGAGGGAGAGTCCTGGGAGGAGGCTGGGGGAGGGGACTCCCTGCCTCTGCTGCAGAACCTTATCCCCTCCCCTGGCACCCTGTCCCCTCTCTCCCGTCCCCCACTGGCACCCTCCCCTTGGCACTGGCTCCCCTGCTGCAGAACCCTGCTCCCACTGGCACCCAGTCCCCTCCCGCAGAACCCTGTCCCCTCGCCTGTCCCCTGCTGCAGAGCCGTGCTCCCACCCCAGCATCCACTAGCACCCTTCCCCAGTAGCATGTCCCCTGCGCCCACCAGCATAGTTGGGGCCACATTAGTGAGGCTTGTGTTTATTGGGGGAGGAGGGTTTTTTGTGCATCTCCCTTGTGTGGCCCCAACTGACTTTTCTGCGGGTCAGTGACCCCCTGATTCAAAACAGGTTCCCTGCTCTTCTCATAAATAAAGACAATACAGAAATTTTTTGTGTTTAAAAATGAAGCCTGGCCAAAAAAAACCCAGTTGGGGCCAAGCCCCCATCTGGCCACAGCATTATAACATTCCTGCACCCCACCCCAGACCCTAGAGCTGAGCCTATCATACACTGAAACCCCCTAACCTGTGCCCCTCACATACCCCAACCCAAATTCCTGCATCCTCACAGCCACGAGCCTGTGGCTTGTTTAGTACCACAATCCTCTATCTGACCTCAACACGCCCCAGCCTGGAGCCCCCTTCCTGAGCCAGCATCCCCTTCTCCACCTCCCCCTGAATCCAGATTTCCTCCCAGAGCTTGCACCTCTCACCCCTTCCCACACCCAAATCCCTCATTCCCATCCCAGAGCCTACACATCCTGTCAAGCCAGCGAGGGTTCGGCTAGACTGCAGAAGTTTTTCAGGATTCCAGAGATATCCTGGAAAAACTCTTCCGCATCCAGGGATGCATTTGTTCTTCTGCTTTTTTCAGTGGAAGAGCAAACATGCTCTTTCGGTAACCCCTATATTCCTCATTCCACGAGGAATAAGGGGGATTCCAAAAGAAGGGGTTTTTTCTAACATTTGGTCCAGTCTAGACAGGCCAAATGTTAGAAAAACCTCTTCCTACATAAGAATTGGGGAAAAAAAGTGGCAGAGTGTATAAGGGCTGGGGATAGCAAGTGATGGAGAGGAGGAGAATAGAAAGGGCGGGGTTTCAAGGAAGGGGTGGAGTCTTGGGAAGAGTGGGGTAGTAGATTTTCACTTGTTCTGAGATTTAAAAAGTGATCTTGGGTGTAAAAAGATTGGAGACCACTGCTGTAGAGCCTGCTCATACACTCACTCTCATTCATCACGCTCAGTCTGTTCATCGTATTGGGAACAACCCCATTACACTTATTCCAATAGATGGTCACCACTTCAAAGACTTTACTACCATGACGACCACTACCACCGACACTCGCCCAATTGACATGCCTATCATTATAGGTCTATGTCTCACGGAAGGTCATGTTGCGACTGCATGTCCATTAGACAGTCCCCAACTCTGGCTCCTCCCACTCCAACGGGCCAGCTTGCATTTCCACAACACCAACCGTCGGAGCCAGACAACACGCAGCTTTCCACAGGAGGTTTCCTCCATAGACTGCTTTTCTTCATCCCCGGATGAGGCTGTTATCCCAGAGGACATCTCTCCAACTGATGACCTCCGTCAATTCCAGGAGCTTTTTAAGAGGGTAGCCATAAGCCAGGAGATGCACCTGGATGAGATAAAGGAGAAGTCGCATTGTTTCCTCAAAAACCTTCAGTCTCAACACAGATTAAAAATAGCCATACCACTTGATGAGGCTATACTTAAGGTTGCTGAAGAGATATGGCAAACCCCAGCTTCTGCACCACCGACTAGCAGAAAAGCAGACTGAAAATATTTTGTGCCACCTAAAGGGATGGAGCTCCTCTTTACCCATCCCCTGCCGAGTTCCTTAGTGGTGGATGCAGCACATCAAAGATCAAAAACTCCACAATATAAAAATACCGCCACCAATAAGGACACAAAAAGATTGGATTTAGCAGAAAGGTGTATACATCCGCGACACTTATGCTCAGGATAGCCAACTACACAGCACACCTTTCTAACCATATCTTTGACAATTTCTTTTACAAAACTTTTGCCTTTGCTAGACCATCTACCGGAATCAAAACGACCCATACTCAAATCAGTCATCCAGGAAGGCTATACCTCATCTAGATCTGCACTCCAAATAGTTATGGACGTGGCGGACATGGCAGCACGGGCCACCGCCACAGCAGTGGTGATGAGACGAGCATCTTACCTTCATTCAGCTGGAGTGCCCAAAGATCTCCAGACTTAAGTCGAAGATTTGCCGTTTGACACAGACAAGCTCTTTTCGGAAAAGACTGACAGCGTGCTACACTCATCAAAGGACTCTTGCACAACACTTCAAACATTGGGTATGTATACCCCACCATAAAGGTGTCAACATTATCCTCCATATCAGTGACGCTACAACTATCCATATGTCAGACAACAATGGCAGCACCAACAACATAACCGACAAAGACCTTAGAGGCATCGAAACCAGGGGAATCGTACTCGGACCCCACTGAATAACAAACGGCAGGTTTGACACCTTGGTCAAGGGTACGCAGACAACCACGCATGTCGACGAAAGTCACCACCATCACCAATTTCACCACTGCCTGAGGCCCTTTTACCACCAATGGGCCTCAATCACCACTGACAAGTGAGTGTTAAAAATAGTCGAATCCGGATACTCCATACCCTTCATCATCATTCCCTCTTACCCCCCTCCCCTCATCCCTCTTCAGGGACCCATCTCATGAAACCCTGCTATGCACCAAAGTCGACCACCTGCTTTCCATCAGTGCAATAGAATCAGTTCCAGCACAATTCATAGGCAGGGGATTCTCCTCCTGTTATTTTCTCACTCAGAAGAAGTTGGGTGGATGGCGACGAATATTAGATCTCCAGAACTTGAATAAGTTTTCACGGAAACGTTTCAAAATGGTGACCCTTTCTTCGATAATACCCATGTTAGATCAAGACAACTGGTTTGTGGCCCTTGACCTCCAGGATGCATATTTTCATGTCACAATCCATCCAGCACACAGACGATTCTTACGGTTCATGGTCAGAACAAATCACTTCCAATACAGAGTACTTCCCTTCAGCTTGTTCACCACCCCAGGGTATTCTCAGAAATCCTGGTGGTAGTAGCGGCACATCTCCGTTGAGAAGAGGTGATCATATTCCCTTATCTGGACGACTGCATACTGAAAGGTTGCTCTTGCACCGATGTTCTCGATATGCTCAAGACCGCTATGAGAACTTTCCATGCCCTTGGACTACTCATCAACAGTCAAAAGTCCATTATTTCGTCCAACTCAAGAGTTAGAATTCATCGGTGCCCTCATAGATGCGATCAACACAAGAGCATACTTACCCATCCAGAGGTTACAGGCCATCCAAGGACCTCATAGAAGTTGTTTGAGACAGTCCGTCCATCCAGATACTCACTTGTTTAAAACTCATGGGTTACATGGTGGCTGCGACTTACGTGGTCCACTGTGCCAGACTGCACTTTTGCAGCATTCAGTATTGGCTAGTGTCCGTATACAACCACACGAAGCACGACCTCTGCAGATCAGTGACCCCTCCTCCATCTGTTATCCAATTGCTCCATGGGTGGACGAACCACACAAATCTTCTTGATAGCATACCTTTCCACCCACAACAACCCTCATGTCACATCACCACCAATACCTCCCTTCTGGGGTGGAGAGCACACTTGGACAAAATTTCAATCCAGGGCCACTAGTCACTTTCAGGACACAACTCCACATACATTTCCTAGAACTCCGAGCAATCTTCAATGCCTGCAGATACTTCCTCAGTTACATCTGCTATACCTCGGTAAGAATTTTCAGACAACGTCGCCTCAATGTATTATGTGAACCGCCAAGGCGGAGCCTGCTCCCACTCCCCCTGCACAGAAGCAATCCGCTTTTGGAACTGATGCATTCGCCATGGCATAACACCTGTGGCATCTTCCTTGCCTGGCATCATGAACCTTCATGCAGACTTCCTCAGCAGACATTTCACTCTGGAGCATGAGTGGGAATTGCACGATGGAGTCCTCCATATTCTCTTCCGATGCTGGGGCACTCCCCTGATAGATCTTTTTGCCACGTGTCACAACAGGAAATGCCAAAAGTACTGTTCCAGAGCTGGACTTGGCCCAGGCTCCCTAGGCGATGCATTTCTCCTCAACTGGAGTGGACCTCTCCTCTATGCCTTCCCACCTACAGTTCTCATTCTCAAAGTTCTGCAAAAGATCAAAATGGACTGTGCCAGTCAGACTACTAGCACCAGCATCGGTGCATCAGCACTGGTTCCCCTTCCTTCGATGCATGTCACCATGCAGACCGTATCAGTTGCCAACCCTCCCGAACCTTCTCACTCAGAACCAAAGGACACTGAGAGACCCCCAAATACATACCTTGTGGCTCACCACATGGCTCCTAGTTGGCTGAACCCTTCTGAATCCCTCTGCTCTACTCAGGTTCAAAATGTACTAATTCACAGTAGAAGGCAGATGACCAGAAATACTTACCTCTCAAAATGGTGCAGGTTCACCTCCTGGTGTGCATTCTGGTCCTCATTCTGCTCCACTTCACCTTGTCCTCGACTACCTGTTATACCTAAAACACACAGGCCTAGCCTCAGTTTCTCTCAGAGTTCATCTAGTGGCGATTTTTGCCTTCAGACAACCTATCGAAGGCACCTCTCTTTTCGCCCATCCAACTACCAAGAAATTCATGAAAGGCCTTGTGAATCTAAGCCCCCCTTGTAAACCTGTTCCCCCCCCATATGGAACTTGGACGTTGTTCTTAGGGCCTTAACCACATCACCATTTGAATCGTTGGGCACCATATCTTTGCGCACCTTAAGCATGAAAGTAGCCTTCCTTCTCGCAATTACATCAGCATGCAGAGTCAGCGAGTTATCAGCACTTATGGCAACGCTGCTGCACACTATCTTCAATAAAAACGGCGTAGTCCTAAGGCCTCATCCAGCGTTTATACCTAAAGTTTGTTTGTTCTTTCAGATCAACGAACCTATTATCCTGCCATCTTTTTACCCCAAGCTTCACTCCTCACTACGTGACACGTCTCTCCATACACTTGACATTCGTAGAGCCCTCACCTTTTATATATACCACACGAGATCTTTTAGGAAAACAGACCACTTAATCATCTAATTAGCTGAGAAATCTAAGGGACAGTCTTTATCATCCCAGCGTATTTCTAAACTCATAACCACGTGCATGACCCCGGCTTATGCCACCAAGGGCTTACAACTTCCAGTGCAGCCCCGAGCACATGAGAGCAATGGCAGCGTCAACAGCCTTCCTCAAGGGTGTTTCCTTGAAAGACATTTGCAGGGCAGCCACCTGTTCATCCCATGATATGTTTGTTAAACATTACACAATCCAACAAAAATGGCTCTCAGACGCTGTGGTGGCATCAGCCGTACTCTCATCAGTGGACAATTAGGGACTCCGTATACCACCTTCCTGTTCATGGGGATACTGCTGCTCAGTCACCTACTGTGGAGCACCCACGGGGACTCCACTCGAATAAGAAAGCGAAGTTACCACCTCGGTGCAGTAACTATCATTCTTCAAGATGGTCCCCGTGGGTGCTCCACTACCCTCCCTCCTCCCAGCTTCCGAGTCTCTCTCTTTCTTCTGTCTCACAGATTTTGAGGCAGCCTCGACGAACTGTCAGGGACCAGACTGCGCAAGCATAGAAAAGAGTGTGAATTCTGCGAGACGTTGACGCACATACATGGTCCGGCCGAACACTGCTACTAAAGAGTCTCCATTCTGTGGCTCCGGGGCGAGCCCAGCACCTGCTGTGGTGCACCCACGGGGACCATCTCGAAGAACGACAGTTCTTCTTTGGGTAGTGTCCCCGTGGGTGCTCCACTGTGGATGTCGGGCTCATCCCGGTGCCGCAGTTCGGAGATGTTTTAGCTGTTGTTCGCTGGACCATGCATGCGTGGCGGCCAGCTTGTGGCTTTTCTTGCCGTTTCTGCTCATGGAGTCCAGCCCCACCAGTTCCTTCTGACTGTCTTTGGACGCAGACAGAGAGAGAGCTCCCTCTTGCGACCATCCTGTCAGGATTGAGAGGAGAGTTCTGTACATACTTAGTTCATTAGTTAATTAGTTCTTTGTAGTTCTTTAGTTGTTAGTTAGTTTTTAAAAAAAGATGTTATTGTTATTTCTTGTTCTCCAACCATACCGGGCTCACTGGGCTTCAAAAAGTGTCTGACATGCCGGGACTCTATGCCCGCGTCAGACAGGCACTCTTCTGCATCAGGTGCCTTGGGGAAGGTCACATTCCCCCAAAATGTCAGCACTGTTCAAGGCTGACAGCGAGAGCACGGCACAACCGTGAAATGTGTCTCAAAATGCTCTTATTTGATAAGGTGCTCCGGCCGCAGACAGGAGCCGAAGAACAAGCGGCTTTATCTCGTCAGCCCTTCCCCGTGGCGATGAGCTCTCAAAAAGTCGCTCCCTATTGTGCTCCTTGCCAGCAATGAGGGTGAGCTCTGGGGACAAGCCGGGCACCTCTTATAAAGTGGCAGCTCGAAAGCAGCATGAAGAGAAGCCGGTGCAAAGTATATCGGCTCTGAGCTCAATGGTGCACGTGGCACCAAAGCCAGCGTGGCCAACCCCGGCACCTCCGGCACCCTATCCCACAGTGGCACCGACTACAACCGTGAACACGGTGCCCAGCCCCTTGGCACCAAGGCCAGCACCAGGGGAATCGATGGCACAGCACGAGAGCTCTGTGCAGGCACCGACAGCCCTGCCGCCAGAACGTGCACCATGATTAACACAAATGACACAGTCGGCACTGACATTCCGACCACATCTTCACACTGCATCATCACACATGGCACCGGCACCGCTAAGACGCTCACCAACTCCGTCATATTCCCGAGGATCTCCACACCGAGTGCTTTTCCACCCACACTCCTGATGCAGGTGTCCCCCTCCTCAACAAGCAGGCGACCGCCAGTAAGCCCAGGACCGACGGCGTTTTCCCCAGAACTGCCATCTCCACCTCGACACCACCGGCAACCTAGACACAGTATCTCCCCCCCCCCGTCCCCAATCAAGACACCGTTATTACAGACACGATCGATCGCCATCTCCTTGCTGCTCTCACCGCAGATCCAGGTCACCACGATCCCCCTCCTATTCCCGGGATTCCAGATACAGGGACAACTACAGGCACTCATATTACCCTCAATATGATGACCGCTGGCACCCACATCATGACCATCAAGACCACTATTCCTGGTCAATTTGTTCGCCACCATCACCAGCTCCATCATGGCTCACTCACGGCAGGAGTAGATCCTCCACTCTGGCAGCAGCCAGACCACCTCCTCCATCCGGCGACTTACCTCCTACGCAACAGTCCATCGTGGAACTACCACAGGTCTTGGAAGTAGAGGCACCACAGCAATTGTCTCCCACAGACGTGGCTTCCTCTGAACGACGCCATCCTCACCAGAGATAGTCACCTTCCAACGACCTCAATTTGTTCCAGGACCTTTTTCGCCAGGTAGTGGACACACAGAACGTGAAGCTCACGGAAGTCCAACAGAAACAACACCATATGTTGCGCAATCCTTCTTCCCATGCTTCCAAGGTCGCATTGCCTCTGGATGAGGCTATATTCAAAATTGTCAACGCCATCTGGCAAACACCTGCCACACCCCACCAACTAATAAAAAGGCCGATAAGAAATATTACGTCCCTACCATGGGAATGGAATACCTGTTCGCTCATCCCCAACAACGTGCAAAAGCTCCCCAGTACAAGGCAACGACTGGGCAAAAGATGATAAACACCATGACCTGCTCAGGCAGAAAGTTTACTCTTTGGCCACCTCCATCCTTTGAATGGCCAACTACTCCGCGCTGCTGGCCAACCATAACTTCGACAATTATGCGAAGTTAGTCCAGCTACTGGAACACCTGCCAGACACAAAACGCCAGCTGCTCAAGGCCATTATCCAGGAGGGCTACACGGCTTCCCGCTCAGCGGTGAACATAGCCCTCGACATGGCGGGTACTGCAGCTAGAACGACAGCGACATCCATTGTTATGCGCTGGGCCTCGTGGCTCCATATGTCGGCGGTCCCTAGGGAACTTCATTCTAAAGTTGAGGACTTGCCTTTTGACACCCAAGGTTTGTGTGTGGAGAAAACAGATCAGTTTCTCCGTTCTGGTAAGGACTCACATACCACCTTGAGAACCTTAGGCATGTATACGTCGCCATACCGCCGCAAGAAGTATACACCCTATCAGAAACAGACTGCCCACCTATGCACAGCCACGACAATATGAACAGCAACGCCCCAAGCAACGTCCTCAAAGACGACGTCCACAGGCTCCCAGACCTACAACTCAACCACAATCCAAGCAGCAAGTTTGACATGTTGCTTGAGGGTTTGCAGACTATTCCAACTCTTTCTTCCGCGAATGCCAACACCACTTTTTTTTCACCACCACCTGCGGCCCTTCCAACATCGTTGGCCTGTAATAACAATGGACTAATGGGTCATGCAGCTTATAACAACGAGCTATGTAGTCCCCTTCACATATTGTCCCTCTACCACCCCTCCTTCCTCCCCATCCCTTTTCAGGGACCCATCTCACGAGCTTCTCCTCAAACAAGAGGTGGATCATCTCCTCAGTATCAGAGCTACAGAGAGGGTCCCTATACCCTTCCATGGCAGAAGGTATTACTCCTGCTATTTTCTAACATAGAAAAAGTTTGGCGGTTGGAGACCCACATTAGACCTCCGCGGTCTCAACCAATACGTGCGGAGGCAATGGTTCAAGATGGTTACTCTCACCACCATCATACCGGCGTTGCAGCAAGAAGACTGGTTTGCATCCCTCGATTTACAAGATGCTTATTTTTACATCACAGTCCATCCCGCCCACAGGCGTTTTCTTCGCTTCCTCGTAGGTTCCGAACACTACCAATACAAAGTTCTGCCGTTCAGTCTTTCGCCTACCTTCCCGACACCAGATTCAGCACGATCCAAGATCTGGTTCACGTCCTGACTACCAGTCTCACAGTTCTGGTTCTCACCTGTCTGCAACTGATGGGGCATATGGCAGCCACGACTTATGTCGTCGTGCATGCACGCCTACATTTCAGATGCCTGCAACAATGGATATCAGCTGTTTACACATCTCACAAGCACGACGTGCACAGAATGGTTCCCATACCAAACACGGTCAGGCAGTCTCTGAAGTGGTGGATTATCCCCTACAATATGCCAGCGGGTATCCCGTTCCACACCCCCCAGCCTACCGTCTAGGTTACCACAGACACCTCCCTCCTCGGCTGGGGAGCCCACATGCACGACAAACAAGGACAAGGCCATTCGTCACCACAATAATCGCTCTGTCACATAAATTTTCTGGAGTTATGGGTGGTATACAATGCTTGCAACCACTTTCTCTCCTGGATATGCGACCAGCGGGTACAAGTTCTTACAGACAATATGACAACAGTCTATTATAGAAACAAACAAGGCGGAGCCCGCTCCTGTATGCTCTGCAGAGAAGCTGTGCATCTCTGGAAATGGTGGATGTGACACAACATCATAATTACCGCAGCATATCTCCCGGGGGACGACAACACCACAGCAGACACACTCAGCCGACATTTTGCACAAAAGCACGAATGGGAGCTACATCCGGAGGTTTTAGAGAACACATTCCAACTCTGAGACCACCCAACTATGGACCTCTTTGCCACGGAGTACAATGTGAAGTGCGACCATTGCTGCTCCAGAGCGGGCATAGGCTGAGCATTGAAGGGTGATGCCTTCCTCCTCCACTGGAGCCGACAACTTCTGTATGCATTTCCACCCATCCCCCTAATAGTCAAGGTCCTAGAGAAAGCAATAACGGACAGTGCAACACTAATCCTAGTAGCTCCATTCTGGCAATGCCAGACGTGATTCCCTTTCCTCCTCCATATGTCGTCTCATCCCCCATATCGCCTTCCCAGTTGGCCCGATATTCTGACACAGGAACGGGGAAAACTACTTCATCCACAGCCAGATCACCTCACCATATCCACTTGGTTCCTGGCACCTACCAACAAGGAAGATTAGGGGCCTCAGCAGTGGTCGACCATGTGCTCCTACATAGCAGGAAAACTTCGACCTGAAATACCTACCTGTACAAATGGAAAAGGTTCACCGAATAGTGTGCACACAAGGGCATAGACCTTCATAAAATGCTACTGTATTCCATTCTAGATTACGTTTTACACCTCAAACATAGTGCGCTTTCCCTGTCATCTCTGAAAGTCCACTTAGCGGCCATCACAGCTTTTAGACAGCTGGTCAAGGGCTATACCATTTTCTCGCATCCTATTACAAAAAGATTACTCAAAGGCCTAAACAACCTCTTCCCTGAGCACAAACAACCCCCAGACACTTGGAACCTTGAATTGGTTCTAGATACACTGATGCAGCCACCCTTCAAACCATTGTCCACGTCTGATTTTAACTCTCTCACCATGAAGGTTGTGTTCCTGCTGGCAATTACATCTGCACGCAGGGTAGAGGAATTGGCAGTCTTTTCAGCATCACTTCCTTATACGATTTTCATGCCACAGGCAGTCATCCTACGACTACAACCAATGTTCTTACCCAAGGTCAACTCCAGCTTCCATATAAATGAACCTATCGTTTTACCGGTGTTCTACTCTAGACCCCACACCTCTGAACACCATGCTAGACGTCGATAGAGCACTCGCATTTTATATAGAAACAACTCGTGAAATACAGGAAACAGACCATCTGTTCATTTCACTAGATGACTGCACCAAAGGCCGTCTGTTATCTCAGTGGATATCAAAGATAATTGTCTCATGCATCACCAAGTGCTACCAAATGAGAAAGGTCACTCTGCCCCTTATGATCAGGGTCCACTCCATCAGGGCAGTAACATACTCAACAGCCTTCCTTAAGGGGGTCCCTATGAAGGACATTTGCCAAGCGGCAACATGGTCTTCTGAACTTACGTTTGCCAACCATTATGCGCTTTCCAGAACCATCGCCTCCAACACAGCAGTAGGCAATGCCGTCCTCTCTTCGGTGGCACCACACTGACTCTGACCCTTCTCCTTAGGTTGGCTGTTGCTGTGGAATCACCCACAGTGGAGCACCCACGGGGACAGTACCCGAAGAAGAAGAAGAAGTTACTCACCTTGTGCAGTAACGATGGTTCTTCGAGGTGTGTGTCCCCGTGGGTGCTCCACAACCCGCCCTCCTCCCCTCTTCGGAGTCTCTTGTTTTGTCTTGCAGACCTCAATGGTCGGGAGGAACTGGCGGGGCTGGACCGTGCGAGCAGAAACAGCGCGAAAAGCCGCCAGATGGCTGCTGCGCATGTGCGGTCCGGTGAACAACAGCTAAAATATCTCTGAACTGCGGCGTTGGGACGAGCCCGACACTCACAGTGGAGCACCCACAGGGACACACACCTCGAAGAACCATCATTACTGCACAAGGTGAGTAACTTCTTCTTACTGCACCGAGACGAGTAACTTCGCTTTTTGGGGTGTCTCTCTCATATCTCAGCAGTTTGTCCTGTATTTGGTATTCTCAGTTGTGACCAATGACAAAGGTATCCCCGTTTTTGTTAGGCATCCATAGAACTCGAAAGGCATTAAAAGCTATTATTTCTAAAGGACAGCTAGTGTCAAAGACTGTAACAAGCAGCCAAGGAGACCTCATACGTGGTGCCTAGACATATAGCCACTGCAATAACCTATGTGTAGAATGTCATGTTTACAGGACTCTGGTCTTCCTAGAGAGATGCAGAACTCAACTGAAGATTTTCTCTTTGGATACATACTTAGCATATATACTTTTGATCTTTTACACTTCCTAAAAGATTCTAGAGCAATACTACAAACACTGGACACTTACACTTCTGCACCAGATTTTTTTCATATAACAAGCTCAAGCTAGCCAGAAAATATGCAGTTATTCATAGACACAACCTTCTGAGAATCCACTCAAGGAGAACCTGAAATTCTTCTGGAGAAGGTTAACGTCTTTCTCATTATTAGTCAGTATTTACCTGCTTCCAGATAGTGGGTTTGATATGAGGAAGATGAGCCACATTCAAACTGGACAAGAGGCATCCTCCTCCATTGAATGCCGAGTTTCTCTTTTTTCTACCAGCTAGGACTGGAGCAACAACCAAAAGGTGAATGATAGAATTTGTCTCATGGCTATCCATCTAATTCTAATTCTTACCCCTCTCCCATCCCTCTTTTGAGATCTTTCTCATGAAAACCAACCAATAGAAATGGCTTCCATGCTTCACTAAGATCCAAAGAGGAGATACCTCTGGAATCCAAAGAAAAAGGATTTTATTCCCAATATTTTATTATACCAAAGGAAAAAGGTGGTCTTCATCCTATTCTAGATGTGAGAAGACTTAACAAATGTATAGTCTTGGATTCAGCATGGCCTCTGTAATTCTTTCCCTTCATTCTCAAGACTGTTTTGTGACAATTTAAGTAAAATCTTCCTTAAACTCCTAAAGCTTCAGAAGAGTAGCTAAGTTAGTCTCTACAGGAAAAAATTAATGGACACAAATCAGATATCTGAAATGGCAACATGCAGAAACCTGTTGGAGAATACTTTACCCTTCCCGGACACTCATTAATGGATCTCCGAGTCACCATGTTGTTTCATGCCAATTCCACAAGCCAAATACACAGGAAAGGGTTGGAACTTAACTTCATGTACAAGTTTGATTCTTATCAGAATGAAATTAACAGAGATTTCGGCTGGCTCACACACTATCTTCCACATCCTAATGACTTAACCAACAAACCAAACAATGGAGATGTTAATTGTTCTTATCAGCCTCTTGTAACTACTTGAACAGTCTATTCTTGTCTTTTTTCCTCCTTTTTTCCTCTTTTTTTCCTCCTTTTTTCTCTCCTCCCCTCCTTTCCCTTATTTAATTTTGGATCTGGACTTTAAATACCCCAGTTATCTGAAGAAGTGTGTTATGCCCACAAAAGCTTATGATGCCATCTACATGTTTTGTTAGTCTTTAAGGTGCTTCCAGACTATTCATTGTTTTTTAAGTTAAACTCCTAAGTAACACATCTGCTTGCACATATCAGACACTACTAACCAGACTTAACCTACTTTCATAAAAATTAGCTGAAGTTATCGTATCCTTGAAGAATACCAAATGAACATACACATTGTGGTTCTAGCTTGTGCTCTATACGATGGTTAGTTCCCAAAAACATTTGGAATAGAGTACCCTTCCTCTGCCCCATTCATATAAAGATATTCTCTGCAGATGCATCATAAACACTGGAGCACTCACTTAAAACATCTCTGAACACAAGGATCTAGCTTCCAAAAGTACTTACAAATGTCCCATAATTATGAGCGATTGGGTTAGCTTGCATAGTATTCCTACCTGTTTTAAGAATCCACACAGCAGGTTCTCGCAGACAATATATCTGCAGTGTATTATGTAAGCAAACAAGGGGATGTCTGGTCATTGCCCTGGTGCCAAGAGATGGTTAATTTGTGAGTATGGTATCAACATTATGGGATAACCTCAATAGATCTTCTTCCTGGAGTCAAGTGCTAGACAGTTTCCTTAAAATATCTGTTCAATATCACCAACCACAAATGGCCTCTGAATTGCTTCATTGCCCCTAATATTTCATTGCTGGGGAAATCTCATTATGGACTTTGCCAAAAAAGTGAACCTGAAGTGTCAAGTCTTGCTCCTATGATGCATGAGCTTAGGATCCTTTCAAGAGCCCTCTGCCATATCCTGGGATCAAGATTTCATGTATACATTTCCACTGATCTTTCTGATACTAAGGATGATCAAACAGAATGCAACCATGGTGCTGTTGATAGCCTGATAGTGACTAAGACAATTCTGGTTGATCTTATAATGTCTGTTCAGTAGTGTGTTTCACCTATATTCTATAGCTTGGAACCAAGATCAAACGTTTGTCTCCAGCCCAAAATTGCTGATACTGTAGAGGTTGTTTGCAGTGTTGCTGTGTATGCTCAAACTCATCTTTAGCGAACAGAAATTGTTTCATTAAAATATATTAGCTCCCACCTTGTTTCTCTAATAACCTGGATGATGCGTACTTGAGTGCAACTGACTGTTTACTACAAATACGCAAAATCCCACTGCAAAGCATAAAACTGTCCGCACAGAAAAGCGGAAGAGGCTTTCTGTTTGGACAGCTGTTGGAGGCCCCTAGAATAGACCTATAGTTCTCTATTATATTATCAATTTTTGAAACACTTTGGACTTTCATTCAGTTTCATTAATGTTGACCTTACAGTGATATTTGGCATATTATCTCTTCCATGGTACAGTCATTTTTAATTTCTTTTTACCCCAATGTATCCAGAGATTTTCATTAAACCTGTATAGTGTCTAGGATTGGCTAGGAGGTTAGTGAATAAAACCTCTTTTAGTTCCTTTGATTTTTTTGAGGCAGGTGCTTTTTAAGGCTATAGATATTTAAGCTGAAAGAGGTTGAGAGCTTAATGTTTTGGCATATTTTATATATGTGCTTTTATGTGATCGTCAAAAAAAAAGTCCTGAAATGGATTTTGAAAATTAAACCTTAATATACTTAATTCTACTTTTAATTTTAGTTTGTTTTTTCTTGTAACCTATGAAGTCATACATTTGCAAATATAAGATATCTATAAGGGTATGTCTATACAGCAAAGTTATTTTGAAATAACAGCTCTTATTTCGAAATAACTTTCCTAGCGTGTACAGAGCTAAACCGCTATTAATTAATTTGAAATAGTGGAGCGCTTATTTTGAATTTGGTAAACCTTATTCTATGAGGAATAATGCCAAATTTAAAATAGCTATTTCAAAATAAGTGCTGTGTAGATACTTATTTCGAAATAGGGGGCCTCCAGCTTTCCCAGGGTGCCAAGGTGGCCACTCCAGCCTCAATCAAGAACACTCCTCTCCCTCGCCCCCTCCCCGGAGCCCTTAAAGGGATAGACACTGGCCACAGTGCCTGTGCTACCTCCAAGCCTTCCAGCCCAGAGTCAGCAGTCACTGCCCATGACCCAGTGGCCCCAAAACATGAGCCAGCAAGCCACTGGCAGCCAGCCCTCCACTGCTCCCCAGGAGCAGTCTGCCAGCTCCCAGGAGCCTGCCAGGGCTTGGAGAAGGTGGGCACCTTCCTGGTCCAGGGTGGAGATCATAGACCTTATTCAGATTTGCGGGGGGGGATGCCCCCAACGTCCATGATCTCTGCACTAGATGGAGGAACATGGCTGTCTATGGCAGGATAGCTGCCAGCCTGGCCACCAAAGGCCACGTGAGAACCCAGAAGTAAGCTTGCATGAAAATCAAGTTGGTCCGGCAAGACCCCCAGCCCTGAGCTTCCCTTCCTCTTTCTTCCCCTTGCTTCCCCCTTCTAGCTCCCTCCTCCCAGGTTTCCCCCTCCCCTCTCCTACTCTCTCTTCTCCCCTCTTCCACCTTCTTTCCCCAGTCTCATCAGAGTTTCATTCCCCCCGCCCCCAGTTTTGTTGAATAAAGAGAGTTTGTGTTCATGAAAATACATGTATTTTATTTGACGTTAGGGAGAGGG
This sequence comes from Pelodiscus sinensis, assembly GCF_052426305.1. Classification (NCBI taxonomy): domain Eukaryota; kingdom Metazoa; phylum Chordata; order Testudines; family Trionychidae; genus Pelodiscus; species Pelodiscus sinensis. Next base: position 39,075,328 of record NC_143058.1, on the reverse strand, counting down.
GTAAGTGGAGGGAGGAATGAGGCACAGGTCCCCAGTGGGGCAGACCAGGGAGGCTCTTAGTGCTCCTCATGGTAAGAAGCTCTCCCGCAGGGCCTCCTGGATACTGACAGCCCCTCGATGGACCTCCCGGATGGCAGCCTGCAGAAAGTGCAGCCAGGCTCGCAGCAATGCGTCCAAGAGAAGCACCAGAGTGCCCAGGGGTGTCCTGAGTGTCCCATGTTGCAAAGTGCTGTGGTGTCCCGAGTGAGGGAAACCAGAGCATGCAGAGTCAAACTGCTTTGCTGTCCCACGTCGAGGTAGACAAGAAAGCAGGGAAACCTGAGAACTGGCTGTCCGGGGGTGGGGGGGTCCCCTTAAGCACAGACCTCAGATAGCCTCAGGTAGAGGCCAGCCTCAGGAAGTCCTGACCTGGTGCCCTGCCGGAACTGGTTCCAGCCAGCCTTCAATGCGATTCAGAGTCCACTCAGCGTGGACACACTTTCGAAATAGCAAAATGTTATTTTGAAATGCATTTTGTGTGTAGACATGTTACTATTTCAAAATAAGATATTTCGAAATAACACCATAGTATAGACATACCCTAACAGAAATTACTAGCAATTTTAGCTATTCAAATACTGTAACTATAACTGCATGGAAAACCAAAAATATAAATGCTTTCCCCACATTTTGTCAAAAAAGCTTCTAAACAGAATTTTTCCAACCTGCTCTATTTCTGACCACTTCAGCGTAGCTTAAAGTAACCCAAACATGGATATCCAGAAACATTTTTTAAACTGTTGTTATTCTTTGTTTTTCTTTTCTATACTAAGCACCAAATCTTGATACCACATACATATAATAGCTCGTACAAACCATTACAGCGCTTTTTTATAAGACTGTCTTTGCTAAGGACCTATTTGTGTGTGTTTCCTTGAATGATTAAGACAGTTTCATTTCTATTTATACTTGAAAGTGCAGGGAAAGCTGGAGATGCTTCATTTAAAAAAAATTGCTACTTTTCTTTTGAAGAGCACTAATAGCCCTTCTGTTTGCAGATGGACTTCAACATTTGGCAGAGAGATAATGTTTGGGTCAAAGTGGGTTTTTCTGTCTGCAAATCAATTTAGATTGGCTGCTATCGGCTCTAAGAAATAAAAGAAAACAAAACTCTGAGCGAGAGGTCCTGTGTAAAAACTAGTTTGTAACCATGTAATTAAAGATTGTATCATAATGCATGCCCAGGGAACAGAGCTAAGATGGTACAGGCAACCTTTATATTTGAGACTTCTGAATTCTGAGTTACTGGCTTTGCAACCTAAAGTTTTTCACATTCATTTTTATATATAATTATAGATTTAAATAAATATCTTTTGTTAGCAACTTGTTCATGTTTACACAGGACATTTCAGGACATTAATTGGGGTTAGAGTAGAGAAGGTAATTGTATAATTAAATGTTATTTCACTGATAACCTAAGTGCAAGCTATTATTTTTATTCATTTTATTTGAGAGCCAATTTCCATACATTTATTAACTTATTTGTTTCAGGCAATAAATTATTATGAAGCTGCATTGAAAAATGGTCAACAGAATATCCTTTGCTATGATCTGGCCGAGCTCTTGCTGAAACTGAGGCAATATGAAAAGGCGGAAAAAGTACTTCAGCAAGCTTTAGACCATGAGCCTGGTATGAACTAGTCCATTTTATTTCCAACAAAATAGAAACATTAGTAATGTTATTGTGTGTGTGTTCTGTGCAATTTTCTTCAGGAATAATTGGGTACGGTGCAAACATTTTATCTTACTATCTTTCAAACTAGCGTTGGCACTGTACCATGTGAAATATGGAATTGGATGTAAATTACCTCAACTTAGGAGGAGTTCTTGTACAGACACACACACTCTCTTAAATATATAGTAGATCACGGAAGTGCTTATATTCCTCAGAGCTGTTTCCTCTGTAGTTCTTTCCCATCTGCAAAATAAAGTAGTTTGGAGCTTTTTTAGTAGCCTTGAAACATTTAGATAATGTTTAGCTATGCTTTCTCCTTTCTATCAAAATCCAGTAGTTAAATGAAAGCACCATAAAGGCCAGTCCTGATCCCGTTGAAATCAATAGTACATTTTCTGTTGACTCAGTAGGAGCAGGATGAGAACTAGGAATGTAAGGGAGTAGTCGTCTACCCGATATAAGCATATGCTTATCTGGTAGTCAAGTCGACTATTCGCTTCCCCTCCTTGCAGCAAGGTGGGGGGAAGCAGGAGCCAGTGCTGGGGGGAGCCAGCTTAAAAGCTGGTTCCCCCCAGCACTAGCTCCAGAATGTGGGGGAGGAGGGCCAGAGGACGAGGGGAGGCAGAACTCCCGGGGCCAGCACGAGCTGGGACTAAGCAGTCCCAGTTGGCGCCGACTCCGGGACGCTGTGGCTCTGCCTTTTAAATGTAGTAAGAGCCCGCCAGGTTTGTACTACATTTAAAAGGCAAAGCCACAGTGGAGTTACATTTAAAAGGCAGAGCTGCTGCGCGCCCAGCTCCTATTGCATTTAAACTGCAGAGCCATAGCAGGGGTAGTGAGTGTTTCCCTTCCCTCTCCCCCCATCAACTAATCTAAGAGAAATTCCATCAACTAATAATTTAGCTGATTTACTGCAATTTAGTGTCCGTAATTAGAACCTTAATCTGCATAGTTTATTCAAGGTATATAGGAAAGCCTTTTTCTCTCTCTCATGTTTAAAACTAAGGTGGCTTTTTTTTAAACAGACCCATATGTGGTATTTATTCCTGATCATCTCAGCAAGTTATTTTGTTTAGGTTTGTTTTTGGTTTTATACTTCAGTATCTTTCTGGATTAAAAGATACCTGTTGGCCCTCCAAACTTAATAGACTGTTAAATCTTTACTTCCCAGGTGTTCATTAATGCCAAGCCACAAATTTAAAAGACAACTGTAGCCATTCAAACTTGAAAATTAAATATGCAGCTCCTTTTTGTTGAATTTTATGCAGATCTCCAGTCCATTTTTTCCATTCTTTAACCTTGAAGGGGTTCATGCAGAGCTTCATGCTTTAGAGATGACTCATCACAAAGTGTCACTAAACTGTTCAAAAGAGGCAGTTCTTATTTCAACTTTTTGTTTTATGTTTTTAATATTTTAACAGAGAATGAGTTGTCCTCTCTAATGGAAGATGGACGTTACCAAGTTCTTCTAGCAAAAATTTATAGCAAAATGGAGAAGACCGATGAAGCAATTGTTTCTTTACAGCAGGTAAAGAAAGCATAATTGTGTTGCACTTTCAAGATTTTGTGGACAGGAGGAGAACTTTTAGCGTTCTCTAGAAATAAATTGGATCACAAAGGCTAAAGTAGAAAGAAAAAAAGTTAACTAGAGATCAAATTGCTTATAGAATTGGTAATAGGTTACAGATCTTTTCACCACTAGGTAAGTGGTTTGATAGTAGCTGAAAGTATTAGTGTTGCTAGCTCTTAGGTGACCTTTAATTCATCGGTCTGAAGTCCAGGTCCCAACTACATGTTCAAGCCCACCATAGTTTCAACAGAGTGGGAAGACTGGGGATGGAGTCAAAGCTAGAAGTGTCTTTGTTCACATCGAAAAGCATGCTGCCTAAACAATATGAGAAGTTTGTGTGAGCTATGCCTATAGCTTTTCTGTGCACAGAGTACTTGAGTTTCTGTTGCTATCCAAGGGCAGCATTAAGGATAAGAACTGGCAAACTGTTGGGTCTAAATTTAAGACCTAGGATGTGGCTAGAAGGGAGAGCTGTAATGGCCAGAGAAATAGGAGCAAAAGTGTAGCAGCTAGAGACAGACAAAGGCTTTGGGAAAGATACAGCATCTGTGCACAATTTGGAAATTGGTCTGACCACAGAACCTCCTTTCCACTCGTAGAAAAATCTGACTTCAGTATATAGGGTTCCTGTTGTTTCCTCCAGCACATGCACACAAATCTAGGGGTATGTCTAGACTTCATGGGTCCGTCGATGGAGCCATGTAAACTAGTTTACCCGGCATAGGCAAAGAAGCGGGGATTTAAATAATCCCCGCTTCATTAAAATAAACATGGCTGCCACGCTGTGCCGACGATCAGCTGATCTGGCACAGTGTGGCAGTCTAGACGTGGATCTGTCGCCTGGGGAAGCCTTTGCTGACCGATCCCTTATGCCTCGTGAAACGAGGTTTACAGGATCAGTCAGCAAAGGCTTCCCCAGCTGACAGATTCGCGTCTAGACTGCCGCGCTGTACCAGATCAGCTGATCGTCGGCACAGCACGGCGGCCATGTTTATTTTAATGAAGCGGGGATTATTTAAATCCCCACTTCTTGGCCTATGCTGGGTATAAACTAGTTTACATGGCTCCATCGATGGAGCCATGTAGTCTAGACATACCCTAGGACTGGACTGAAGATTCAGGAAGCAAAGCCTGGATAATATTTTCTGAGCAGTCTGCAAAATTAAACCAGGTGTATTATCCAAAGGATGTTGGCTTTACCCCTCCTTCCACAAACATTGCATGTTAATATATTGTATTATTTTGTTATTTCTTATCTAAATAAGAACTATATCAAGCTTACTCCTATCTCTTATTTTGATGATTTCTTGTTTCATTCTTTCTTCAGTTTTTGTCTTTTTAGTATATTCTCCCCACAGCTTTTAGTAACTGTTTCCCTGCCAACTGATTTCTCCATTTTATTCTTTATTTCCTTATGTTGTGTTAGAAAAGAGAAGACTGAGAGTGGACACAATAGCTTTAAACTGGCTTATTCATATTCTTTTAGCATGTCTCACTGTTAATAACTATTTTTTACAACTTCCCTCTTTGCTCTCCATATTCTAACGTATCCTCAGTGACTTTTTCACCACTATTTTTGCCTGCTTCCATTCCCCTCAGCTTTCTATGCTTGTGTGCCATTTTTCCCTCTACTCCTTTCAATCCATGTGAGGAATAAATTTTTATCTGCACTGAGGTGTGTAAAATGTGTGCCACCAGTAGAAACAAAAAAACTAGCTGTGGGCACTTGACTTATCAGTTGGGTAACATGTGAATCTCTCCTGAGCTGCCACACTAGTGCACAGCTTAGAGGAATACTGCAATGTCTGCCCATGCCTGCCATTTTGCTACTAAAATGCCTGTGCATTAACTTAACTAGTACCAGCCACATACCATCTGCCACTCATTATACCTCTTGCTCCCTCCCCACTGTTGTCTTTTGGGATGGAATCTAGAATTGGTCCCCCAGATTTTTCACTGAATCATAGAACACCAAAACTGGAAGGAACCTCAAGAGGTCGTCATGACCAGTCCCCTGCACTCCAGGCAAGGCCAAGCATCATGTAGATCATCCCTGGCAGATGTTTATCTAACCTGCTCTTAAATATTTCCAATGATAAAGATTCCATAACCTCCCTAAGCAATTTACTCCTGTGCTTAACCACCCTGAAATTTAGGAAGTTTTTTCTAATGTCCAACCTAAACTCAGGGGGAGGGGCAGAATGGGAGCTGGTGCTTATGGGGAGCTGGCTTTAAAGCCAGCTTTCCACATGCCCCAGCTTCCACCCCCATTCCCAATGTGTAAACATGTATCCACTGACCATTTCAGCAGATACACGTTTACACAAGTAAATACATTTTAACATCCCTAGCAGGGAGAAGGAAATGTAATTGGGGACAGGAAGTGGTCTCTCTCTCACATACACACACAGAGTGTGAGAAAGTTGGAAGTGGTCTCTCTCTCTCTCTCTCTCTCTCTCTCACACACACACACACACACACACACACACACACACACACACACACACACACACACACACACACACTCTGTGTGAGAAGTTGGCTCTAAGCTGTTATTTTAATTTTTTTTAACTTATACCTCCTGTAGTAGGTCAGGAGCAAGAAGCAGAGTAACATAACTGCTTCTTTCTCCCCTGCAGCCTGTGATAGTCATTAAGCAAGGGTTGGGAAATGTGGAAGAATGTTCAGAATCAACAGGGAAGCAGCTCTTTCCTGATGGTCCTTCAAAGATCAAATGGCTAATGCACTCCTTGTGTGACTCAACACTTTCATAATTGAGCCTCATAGAAAACTAAACTGCAAAATTCAAATTTTCTTTTAGCGGGTGAAATAAGTGTGATAATGGGGTTTTGGACTTTGAAGTATTGCTCATCTCTGCCTTACTAGTTGTCAGGTTTTGTCAGTACTTAATGAAAACAAAGCATGTGCACAGAACAAGATAAGACAACTAAAAAAAGTCTTGATATGACACTTGAGTTTAATTTTTTTCACATGTAATCAACAGCCTTCACAGTCAGAACTTTGATACAGGGAGAGGCACAACAGTTCTTGACAGTGGTTGGGGGGGAAGGGGGGGAGCAGGGGTGAGGGGAAGATGAATACCATGGGTAAGTACAAAAATACATTTTCTTTCCAGCTGTTGATTACCAAACTAATTGTGTGTCAACAGCAAGCTGCTGTGTTAAGGAGACAGCTGCCCTTGTCAGAATCATTCAGTGATGGCTTGTGCCAGTATTTTTGCTATCACAGCTCCTGTCACAGTGATGGAGGACATTACTGACTGAGAGGAAGTGATTTAGAAGAGTCCTGTAGTTAGCTAATCAGCAGTAATCGTTTTATTTCAAGTTTATATAACTACTAGCAGACCTACGTGCCATTGTTCGGATCCTTCAGGGCATGGTGTGCGGGGTGTAGGAGTCAGGGAAGGGGCTTATAGATGGCGGGGAGGAATATGAAGGAGGCTGGAGTATGGGGGGATATGAGAGTGAGGTTTGGGGTGTGAGAAGGGGTTCAGCGTGGGGGGGTCCCATCCGGCACAGGCCCCTTTTCTGCCCTCCTTTGCTACCCCTCCCCTAGCTGCCAAGGACATTTTTTCTCCTCCCTCCCCTCCGGCGCTGCAGACAGGGGCTGGAAGGGGAGGAAAGAGTTTGGGGCAGAGGAGCTATTTACCTGGTGTGCTCGCAGTAAAGATGGCAGAGCCCCAGCCCTGCTGACCACTCCCTTGGTGGTACAGCTGCCAAGGGACACTGTAGGATAGCTGTCTCCTGCAGACTTGCTATTCCTAGTGGACACTCTCATATCACTTCCCTCCAAACAGCAGCCCCTTGCTTTGCACGTTACGGAAACAGCCCTTTTCCCAGGGCTTCTGGTTGTCCTGGTACAACTAATCCCTGACCTTGGTTTAAGCTAGAAGAAGAGGAAACTGCATACCAAAATTTGGTGACCCTAGTTGTTACCATTTAGGAGGAGTTCTTGAACAAATGGACTCGCAAACATACAGACTCACTCTAAAATATATAGCTAGAGATAGAATTGAGCTATTGTCTTATGATGGCTGAAAAATATGAAATCATCTGAATGTTGCTTGTTTTTATTTTTACAAGTGGTAAGATCTTAAATCATGTAGGTAAAATACGTGAAATGTAAGAAAATGTTGCAAATTAGTAAAACTAGATGAAACTGATAATTACTAAATTTGCAGATTCTGTCATTTAGTAAAAAAAAAAATCCCTCTCACTATTAGGCTACATGTACATCACATACACATTCTGGTATTTCTTTACTTGCTTAAGTTTTTCCTCACCATCTATGCTGCTATTTATTCTTCTGCACACTCCCCAAAGTAGCTTGTAAACGTACCTTCAGTGCATGTCTGTCGTTCAAAAAAAAAATTCCCAACAACTAGAAATATTGCCCAGATACCTTTTTAATTTCTTTCACCTCACCTTGGTGGAAAACATACTTTTCAAGAAATCAACACAATTGTGTAGAATACATTTACTTTCTTGACATGTTGGGGGCAAATGATGCTAGCACACAATAATATTTTCATCTCTTAATGGACCCCTGTTTAAATGGGCAGAAATCTGTATTGGATAAGGATCTAGTTTATCAACATCTCTTTGGAATAAAAGTTAAAAAGCTTATGTATTTTAAGTAAAAACAAGAAGTAAAAAGTCAGCCTGATGTTTGGGTGTATTGTGAGTTTGGGGCAAGAATTTTCCTTTGAAACGTTTTTTCCAAATAATAAACCTGTGAATGCAATCTCTCCTGTGCATTTTTGTGTATATATATTTACATGAATGCATACAAAACAATGATTTTGCTATTATCATGCTAATTTTCTGATGCCATCACCTGTTGTTTTCCTAGGCTCGGGAATTGCAAGCCAGAATACTTAAACGAGTTCAAATAGAGCAGCTGGATGCAGTTCCTGCACAGAAACAGTTAGTAGCTGAAATTTGTGCAGAGATTGCTAAACATTGTACAGCCCAGCGAAACTATGAGAAAGCAATTAAATTTTACAAAGAAGCTCTTGTTCATTGTGAAACAGATAACAAGGTCAGTCTTACCTTAAAAATAACTATTTTATGTCACCTATTCTTTCTCCACTAAGAGCTGCCCACCTTACTGCCTAGAGTAGTAGTCAGAGGCAAAGACAGAGGCAAAAAAAGCATTAAGTACTTCAGCTTTTCCCACATCATCTGTCACTAGGTTACCTCCCTCATTCAAGTAAGGATCCTACACCTTCCCTGAGGATCCTCTTATTGCTAACATGCCTAACAATACCTTTCTTGGTGTCAAGTATCAAAGGGGTAGCCGTGTTAGTCTGAATCGACAAAAGCGGCGAGGAGTCCTGTGGTACCTTATAGAGTAACTGAAGTGTTAGAGCATAAGCTCTGAACAGTGGTCAGACATGCATCTTTGCCCACAAAAGCTTATGCTCCAACACTTAAGTTAGTCTATAAGGTGCCACAGGACTCCTCGCCGCTTTTGCAAATACCTTTCTTGTTACCCTTCACATCCCTTGCTAGCTGCAATTCCTGTTGTGCTTTGGCCTTTCTAATTACACCCCTGCATACACAACCAATAGATTTGTATTCTTCCCTAGTCATCTGTCCACATTTCCACTTCTTGAAAGCTTCATTTTTGGGTTTAAGCTTGCCAGAGACTTCACTGATTTGTCTAGGATCATGCAGGAAGTCAGGGTATTGAACCCAGGTTTCTTGGATTCTAAGTTAAAACACTAACCACTAAACTGTCTCCTCGCTCAATTGTATGAAGAGGAAGACTTCTGTATTTTTTTTTCATCTCCAGGTAATGTTGGAACTTGCACGTTTGTATCTTGCACAAGATGATACTGATGCCTGTCAACATCAGTGTGCATTGTTACTGAAGAATGACCAAGATAATGAAGCAGCTACAATGGTTAGTATGTTGTACTATTGCAATTTGCTATATCAAAAGGACTTCAATGCTAGAAAATTATTTAATATGTACTTTCTAAGATAAAGCATAGTATATAGAGAATATTAGTGTATATTTTAAAAAGTATCTAGAGGAGATTTAGTAAATGAAGATCAACAACCTATCATTAAATGTTGTTTACATGTTCATTTATGTATCATCATTATCCATTGTCGTTTATATCTGTTAGTATATTTAACTTTACTATCGTGATACAGAAAGCATGTTACAGAAACTTGAGAGGTGGAGAGGCAACTGTAAGAGGAACAGTGGTCAGAATATGTCTAGATGCCGACAGTGTAAACTGTTTTGAGAAAACTGTTCTCTTAAACCATATCTTTACCACTGCATTGCATGCCTATAAGAGATGTAGCTCAAAGTACTTTACCTACTGATCTGGCATCTGGCTGGGAAAGTGCCTTTTATCCTAAAGGTGAATAGGCTTTTAACAAGCTGCATAAGTTACACTGGTTATGTTATAGTCATTCTCCCTTGGAAAATATACTTTGTTTAAAATTATGGATGAAGCATTTGAAAGATATTACTGTACTGGTAAAACTGATTATTTTTTCCCCTGCTCATTGGCAGTCATGATCATGCATATATTTTATTCTGATACTGTATGAAGTACCTGGAGGAAGTAACATTTAGGGTATGTCTACACAGCAACACTATTTCGAAATAACTAGCTCTATTCCGATATAACTTAGTCCAAGTCTACACTGCAGGCAATTATTTCAAAATAATGTCAAGCTGGACGACTTCTTCCTCCGACTCCTATAACCCTCGTTGTACAAGGAGTAAGGAAAGTTGAAGGAAGAGTGCTCTATTTCAAAATAAGTGCTGTGTAGCCCCCCCCCATTTTGAAATAAGGTATTTCAAAATAAGATACGCAGTTGATGTAGCTCAATTTGCGTAGCTTATTTCAATGCACCCTTAGTAGAACACTTGATAAATCTTTTCTATCCATCTCTTATTTGGACTTATTTCTCATTATTTGTATGAGTTATATTTTTTTCTTCATAGTCTTAATTACTGATTGTGAGCTGCTTCTCTAGATGTACTCACTTTGGTTTTCTAAGAAAAACTAAAATTCATGCTAAAACAAATTCATTCTTAAAGAAATTTTTAAAAATTAGAAGTTAGTATGTAATTGAAAAACAATGGAATCCATAATTGGAAAAAACCTTATTTTCTCTTTACCAAGTGGCTTTTTTGTTTAATATTTTTAGATTAACGAGGAAGAACTCATAGTATCATAGGAAGGATTTCATTGTATTAAAAAAAAAAAGTAAACTAGTTCTCTATAAACTATTAATATACATTTCAGTCCCTTCCCAAACAAATGTGAATTTTCCTTATACATACTATGAGAACTTTAAAAATGTTGAATTTCAGAATCCCTTTTTTAGAGAACTAGATCTCATAATTTGGATTCTCTCATTTAATGTTCATATCAGATGTGGGATTAATCAAAAAAACATTCCAGATCATGTCTTGTAACTGCTGTTTTCTTTACATGTTTTGATATATAGATGATGGCTGATCTCATGTTCAAGAAGCAGGACTATGAACAAGCTGTTTTTCATTTTCAGCAGCTCTTAGAACGTAAACCAGGTATGAATTCAGTAATGATACTTCAGTTTCTTTCTGATATATGAATGTCAAACACAAGTCATCCTCTAGTCCTAATGAATGTCAGAAACACACATATTTAATGCATTTTTCTATTAAATTTAAGAAGAAAATATATCTAAATGAAATGTGCATATTTCATATAGTATCTAATACAGGTACAGACTTATTTAATGTTTCTCTTTCAAATTGTTGCCAAAGTTTGTGTATACCCAAACACAAATAGGATTGCAAGGCTAAAATAAGTAACTGGAATAAGCTGTAAAGTTTTGTTTATATGCAAAATATGAGTAGAGGTACAGATAAAACTGGATGTGTTAGTGATACTGGAGAGATTGTAAAGTTTGCTATTGGGAATGTATGTTTGAAAAAAATGAGAGTATATGACATTTGATATTTGATTTTTTTAAGTGCCATACAATTGGATCCATACATGCTATAATTTGACCATTAGATCATTTAAAATGCATAGTAAATATCATTTAGCGAAAAGCTTTTGGAACTTGTATGAATTTATTTTAAATACTTTGTGTACTCTAATTTGCGGCACACATTTGAAAAGAGTGATTTAGTTTATTTTCTATCTGTTTGTTTAACAAATATGTGACTTAATTTAAAAATGTTCTAAATATATGTGTACCTAGACAACTATGCAAGTCTGTCACGTTTAATTGATCTCTTAAGAAGAGCTGGGAAGCTAGAAGAAGTTCCAAGATTTCTTGTAATGGCTGAGAGACATTCTTCCAGAGCAAAACTTGAGCCCGGTTTTCATTATTGCAAAGGACTGTACCTTTGGTAGGTACAGTTATAATTAACTAAAATAACTTTTATTTGGTAACTGTATTTCATATGAAAATATAATTAATTAAAAAGATATTAACTCAATTTCTAATTATGACATGATCTGCATGACTGGGAAGTAAAGATTTAGGGACTGGATTTTTTAAGAGACTTTTTTGTCTTTGGGTGTATTATTATTAGAAAATTCAGATAATTGTATCTCTAAGTACTCTTTTCACTATTGTATTTGATGCTATTTCATGTGGAATTTTTTGCTGGCCAATTCAAGTAGCAATATTTACTTTCTCAGAACTAATTTTTACAATACGTACATGATAAAAAGATGTACCTCTAGTGTATTTTGAAAGCTATATCTTTCTTATTTGTTTTATTTAACTTTTTGTCCAAACTGAAAGTGCTTTCATAACTTGTCTAGGTATACCGGTGAACCAAATGATGCACTTCGACATTTTAATAGAGCCCGGAAGGACAGCGACTGGGGACAGAATGCAGTTTATAACATGATTGAAATTTGTTTGAACCCAGATAACGAAACTGTAGGTGGTGAAGTGTTTGAAAATCTGGATGGTGACACAGGGTGAGGTGTTGTAGGTTTTGTTTTTTTTTTAATGTTGATAACATTTTTTTGGGTCCAAATCTAAATTTAATAGAAAATGAGAGGGAGCCTCATAAAATGGTACATTAAAACAAGAAAGCAATCAAATTGCAGCCAGACTCTTAAGGGGATTTTGTTCTGGGATCCTAGGCATTTGTAGGATGATTTTGTCTATAATTTAGAATAACTTTCAGTACAAAAGAGAGCCAATATATAATTATCCATATAAAGGTAAATATTTTGTACAACAATGTCATGACTTTAGTGTGTTGTCAGTTACAACTTGAAGCTTGTTTAATATTAATATAGCACAACAACATTTGGGTGTTTTAAAAACTCTCTTTCTAATGCATAGTAATTCTACTGAGAAGCAGGAGTCTGTGCAGCTGGCTGTGAGAACAGCAGAAAAACTTTTGAAGGAACTCAAGCCCCAGACCATTCAGGGTCACATTCAGCTTCGCATCATGGAAAATCATTGTCTAATGGCAACCAAACAGAAATCAAATGTTGAACAAGCACTAAATACCTTCACTGAAGTAGTAGTTGCTGAGGTAGGTGATCTCCCCCTCCCTATCTCCCCTTCCCTCCATTCCTTCAAAAAAGTATGCTTGGGTCTTTTATAATTTTCCTTCAATTCAAGAATATTGAGATACTTAATATCATCATCTCTGAGAATTATATTTGTCCCCTACTACATAGAGAATGATTTCTGAAAAATTAGTAATGAAATATAAGCTAAAGAAGCAGTCTCTCTTGTTGATATGTACATTTGTGGTTGTATTTGCAAATGTATTAAGCAACTGGAAACTAGGCTTATCACACTTCTTAAAATATAACTAAATTTTAGTTTCTCAGGTTAAGTCTAGATAACAGGCTCAGAATATGATTCCCGCTTCATGTACACATAATTGTGATATCTCTCATCTAAACTCGAATGCTAAAAGTAGTAGTGTATCTATATTGCATGGGCAGCACTGGCATGGATTAACCTTCCTGAATACAAACCCAGGTGGGTACATACTCAGGCTGCTAGCTCATACCACCGCTGCTGCTTCCTGTGCCATTGTGGCTATGCTGCTCTTTTTAGTTCACTAGATGGATGAGCAAGTGAGTATCTATGTATGGGACTCACACCCAGGTCATAATGTAAATGTAGCTTTCATGTCTTCTAATTCCCATTATATTTAAAACTGAAAGACCAATAACAGATCAATTCTAAGTTCATTCCCTGTCCAAAAATAATTAAACATGTCAAAATTCGATTTATATGTTGTCATTGGCATTTGAGTCTTAGCTTCTAGTTTTATATTTCCATAGCTGCTCAGTTTAAATGTAATTTAGAAAACAACTTTGTTCTTAAAATATTTTATTTCAGAAGGATCATATCCCAGCACTTTTGGGAATGGCCACAGCCTACATGATTTTAAAACAAACTCCACGAGCCAGAAATCAGTTGAAACGCATTTCAAAAATGAACTGGAATCCCATAGATGCAGAGGATTTTGAAAAAAGTTGGCTGCTTCTTGCTGATATTTATATTCAATCTGCAAAATATGATATGGCAGGTGAACTATTAAAACAGTGTCTTCGCCGTAACAGGGTAAGTGACATAATAAAAAGTTATCTTCCATATACTTACTGTATATATTTTTAAATTTGACTGTGAAAATGTATTTTATTTCATAGTTTGGTTTTCTTAGGTGAGGGAAATGAACATAGAAAGAGTAAGAGACTAGAAGTTTACCCTTGAGAGGAAATGAATGCAGATGCTGCTTAGTGAACTGTTAGTAATTTATGCAAGTTTAAGCTGTGGTGATGCTTTGTGTACTGAAGGGACTGTAGAATGTCAAGAATACATCTCATTACGAATCTGATTCAGGTTTAATGAAAATTTCAGACAAATAGAAATTGTGGACCTTTGCCCCATTTATTCATAAGTTATCTGTAGCTACATACACAATTTTATATGTTAACAAAACATATAAGCCCTATTTTACAAACTAATGTACATGCATTTTAGTTTTTATGATTTTCATCGATCTTGCACTGAAGAGTAGCTTTTCTCTGGATTTTGAGAGGCTACCCTCTAATGTTTTGCCTGGGCACTTTGGATTTCTGACCTGGCAACATGCCAGAAGATCTGCTTAGATGGTAGGAAATGAACAGTGTTAGCTTTCCAATTTAATATTATCCATTTTGTTTTTCTCCTTGGTGGTTGGGAGCTTTAAAGAGGCAGCTTTTCTGGTAGATTGTTTGTTTTTATATGTAAGGGTATGTCTACACTACAGCGCTAATTCGAACTAACTTAGTTAATTAACTAAGCTAATTTGAACTAACGCATCTAGAACTAAAAACTAGTTCGAATTACCGTTTTGCTAATTCGAACTAGCATGTCCACATTAAGTGGACCCTGAACCGGGGTTAAGGATGGCCGGAAGCAGTGCCGGCAGGGCATCAGATGAGGACTTAGAGCGTGGAGCTGCTGCCTCAGGCTATTCGAGGGCTGTGCTTAAAGGGAACCGACCCCCACCCCGGACAGACAGTTCTCAGGGGTGCCCCGCTTGCAAAGCAGTCCTGGCTTGGAATGCCCTGAGTGCCCACACTGGGCACATCACAGCACTCGGCCATCAGCCCAGCTGCACTTGCCGCAGGCTGCCATCTGGGGAGACGGGGCAATTGGGGGGCTGCAGGAGAACTTCCACCCCCAGAAGCCCGCAGAACCAGCCCAGTCCTCCCCATCGGGGGCTCGTACCCCATTCCTCCCTCACCTCCTTCCACTTACCCTTCCCTAGCCCCCCCTTCCTGATGTACAAAATAAAGAAAACGTGGTCAAAAATAGAATCTCTCTTTATTGAACAAAACTCGGGGAGACTGGGAAAAGGAGGTGGGAGAGGGGAAGAGAGAGGCTGGGAGAGGGGAGGGCAACTAAAATGATCAGAGGTTTGGAACAGGTCCCATATGAAGAGAGGCTAAAGAGACTGGGACTTTTCAGCTTAGAAAAGAGAAGATGGAGGGGGGATATGATAGAGGTCTATAAAAGCATGAGTGGGGTGGAGAGGGTGCATCAAGAAAAGTTCTTCATTAGTTCCCATAATAGAAGGACTAGAGGACACCAAAGGAAAGGAATGGGTAGCACGCTTCAAACTAGTAAAAGAAAGTTGTTCTTCACAAAGCAAAGAGTCAACCTGTGGAACTCCTTGCTGCAGGAGGCTGTGAAGGCTAGAACTAGAACAGAGTTTAAAGAGAAGTGAGATCAAGTCATGGAGCTTGGGTCCATGGAGTGGTATTAGCCAGGGGGTAGGAGTGGTGTCCCTGCCCAAAGTTTGTAGAGGCTGGAGAGGGATGGCACGAGACAAATGGCTTGGTCACTGTTTTCAGTCCATCCCCTCCAGGGTCCCTAGGGTTGGCCGCTGTCGGCAGACAGGCTACTGGGCTAGATGGACCTTTGGTCTGACCCAGGACGGCCATTGTAAGCTCAGGGCTCAGGGTCGGGGGTCTCAGTGGACCACCTTGATTTTCATGCACACCTGCTCCTGGGTGGCCAGGCTGGCAGCTCTCCTGCCCTAGACAGCCACTTTCCTGTGCCTAGTGCAGAGGTCGTGGACGATGTCCACACTAGACCAGGTGGGTGCCCGCCTCCTGCGGTCCCGGGCAAGCTTCCGGGAGCCGCCAGCCTGGTCCCGGGAAAAAGGGGAGGGCTGGGGGGCATCGGGTGGCTGGCTCGAGCCGTGCCAGGTGCAGGGTCTGCTAGCTGGGTGCTGGCAGGCTTGCACCTGGCACGGGCATCGTAGCCAGCCCGTGCCCCTTTAAAGGGTCCGGGGCCGGGAGGGGGGCAATAGAGTTTCCCTGGTGTTGGCCAGAGTGGACACCAGGGAAAGCTGGGGAGGGCTAGCCTCCCACTAGTTCGAATTAAGGGGCTACACAGCCCTTAGTTCGAACTAAGCGCTCCGTTAGTTCGAATTAAGTTCGAACTAGCGGAGCGCTAGTGTAGCGCCTATCAAAGTTAATTCGAACTAACGTCCGTTAGTTCGAATTAATTTTGTAGTGTAGACATACCCTAAGTAATTCACAAGTCTTAATTCATTGCTAGTGATTGAGCAGTTTTTTTGTTGGATACATAGTTGATATACTGTATATACGGAGCATCTTAGCTCAGGTCAATCTATCAGTATAAACTAAAACCAATTACCTGCTCCAACTGTCAGCTCCCACATCTTGTAGAGTCTGTTAATTCTAAAGACACAGTAACAACAATGATTGGTCCGTATCTAGAGCCTTTCACTCTGAAAACTAATAGGAAGTGTGAGCAGATTCTAGGACAGTGTGGACTTAGGACATCCTAGGTTATGTGTCCTGCTGAGATTCTATACTAGCTGGGTTTTGATTAAAATTATAGCACCATGTAAAAGTGACTAATACAGATCATATTATCAAACTCTTATTCTTTAATGTCTTTGTGCATCTGAAATAATGAGATAAATAACAAGGTCCTGAATAATGGAAAGGAGAGGAAAGTATATTGGAAGGCTCCAAAATGATTGCATTGCAGGTCTCCAGCACCAGACACAAGGAAGATAAGCCCATTCCCATATTGTCCTCCAACCCATATGCAATAAAGAAGGCACTCAGGAATTGTACTGTGCAGATAAAAATGATTGATTTTGTTTGTTTGAAATTACTTGCATGTTTGTGAAAATATTTTCCACAAGCATTCTGAGTTACAAACTTAGCTAGACTGACAAAATACATTATTTTGATGAATGGGTTTTTAAGATTGCTTTTTACAATCAGAAAAGAATGATGTACATATTTAAAGAGAACATCTGTGTAAACACTTTGTTTTGCAACACAGATTTGTATAATTTAAATGTATAGATTTTGTTTAGATAACCGACCATATTCTATTTGAGGTTACAAAGTCAAAGAAAGTCCACCATGAGTTTCCAAAGCCAGAATGTTTCCATAGAATCAGGGCTTTTCAATGTATTTATTTAAAAACACAATTGGAGAACTACTTATAGACTACAAAGTTTTTTGTGAGAGAAATCTTGGGCTATATTGTATTCCAGTTTCCCTGAAGATCTCTGATCTTGTAGGTATAAAGTGAAACCATTTCCTCAGTAGCCTTAGGAAGTTTAATCTAAACCGGTTTTGAATAGTTAAAATGAAGCTGAATATAATACAGCTGTCTGCATTTGTCTTTTCCCGAGTGTAAATAATATGCTAAATGGATAATTAGATAGGACAGTTTAGTGACAAGACAGTACATCTTATAAACCATTCAATATGAAGCTTTCACAAAGCTTGCTTATTTTCAGAATTGATAATTGTGAGTATGCTCTGCTTTATATGTTTAATATGGCAATTCCTGTCTGTTATTAAATCTGTTTAATACACTCACACAGAGTGTAGTGTGTGCATAATTTGGGTTGCATTGGGCTGCAATTTTTCATGGTAGGTGCTTGTCTGAGGCTGACTTTTTTTTTTTCCTGGAAAATTTTGGCCAAAATAGTTCAGTCTTTTCCAGGAATGTGGCTGGGGAAAATACATTGTTTTTGCCCGTGTTAAATAATCCTGGCACAGACTTTCTTTGAAAAGCTATGAAAAATATGGCTAGCATTCCCATGATTTGGAGCAAAGACTCGAAATTTGGTGGGGCAATAGCCTGTATGTCAGAGAAGTACCTTTGCCGTGCCCATGAAAATCCACCAAAATTTGGCCTAGTTATAAAGTCTTGAAAAGTAGCAGTTAACTCATGCTAGAGGATAATAAGGAGTAAATAATGACCAATGCTGATATGTCAAGAACAAATCATGCTAAATCAATCTGAATTCCTTCTTTGACAATTAGCTAGCTGATAGCAAGGAAGCAGTAATCATAATATTTCTTAGACACAGTCCCACAAGATAGTATTGTAAGCAAACTAGGAAAGTACCTTCTAAATCAGGCCTCGGCAAAATATGGCCTGCGGGCCGGGTGTGGCCCAGCAAACTAACAGATCCATCCCATAGAGGCAGCAGAGAGCCTCAGGCAGGCTTCCCTACTTCCCACAGCCCCACATGCGGTGCAGAAATGCGGCTTCCAGGCTCCGTTTCTTTCAAAACTGGAGGAGAGAGGGGAAACTTCAAGAGTCACCCTGCGCTTAGCACAATCTCATTGGCCGGTTTCTGGGAGCCAATGGGAGCTGCTTGTTTGAATAACAGGCAGCCAAGAAGAATCATGTTCCCTCTCCTCGGCTCAGTTATTCACTGAAGCACATGGCCTGGCAAGCAGGTAGGCTGGCTGGGAAACGTTTTAAGCTCTGCAAGCCTTAGCTCTACAAGCAGGCTAGTTTGGCTGCTGGCTGGTAAGTCTCCTGGCCACAGCTTGCTTCTGGCACCCCAGCCCTTCCCTGCCTCATCCTCTGCCCTCCTCCTCCCCAACATACCTAAACCATCTAACCCCCTCTTACACTCACACCCCTTCCCAGATCTGGCATCCCGATCACCTGCCCCAGAGCACAATACCCTCCTGCCCTAGGTCACATCCCAAACTCCTGCACTCCAGTCCCTTTCCCTAGGTCATAACCATCTCCTTCACCCAAACACCCTCCCAGACACCAGTCTCCCTCCTGCACGAACTCTTACCCCAAACTCCCTTCTGCACCCAACCTCCATCCCAGACCCTGCATCTCCTCCATTTATATCATGGAAGAGTGCAGCCTTCAACCACTTTCCAAAATCTTGGAGTGGCCTCCTGTCAAAAATTATTGCCCAACCATGGTCTACATGAAATTATTGTTAAATGGGGAATCACTGGTTGAAAATAGGAGTGTTAAATAGTGATTAATTTACTAGTTGAGTAGTTGATGGAATGTCCATTAACTACTCGACTAGTCAATAAGTACTTCCACATTCCGCCTTTGAAATATACAAGAGCCCCAGCGGGGCTCTTGTGCATTTCAGAGTTGGAACCCCACGTGGAGCCCAGAGCCAGCGGGAAAGCATTTGCTTATCAGATAGTCGACTAGTCCTTTATATCCTTAGTTGAAAAACCATATGGTTTAGTTGTCTGTGATTTAACGTCAGACTGGGAGGACTTATAAAATGAGGACCAGTAGT
Organism: Pelodiscus sinensis; assembly: GCF_052426305.1. Taxonomy (NCBI): domain Eukaryota; kingdom Metazoa; phylum Chordata; order Testudines; family Trionychidae; genus Pelodiscus; species Pelodiscus sinensis. Next base: position 39,055,946 of record NC_143058.1, on the reverse strand, counting down.
AGTCTGTCCTGAGTCCAAAATTATTAAATATTTTAATTAATGACTTTGATGAAGCTGCTGAGGGGATGAAAGCACTTTACAATTCGGAAAGTATCTTGATAAATTAGAGAATTGCTCTAAAATCAGTAAGATGAAATTCCATGGAGACAAGTGTAACGTATAACATTTAAGAAGGAAAAATAAAAAACATAAATATAAAATGGGGAATACCTGGGGACTCTCCCGGTGACCCCGGGCTCCATGCGGCACTGCCACTTTGAAATGCTGTGGGGAGCCTGGCATCAGGCTCCTCACGGTCTTTGAAAGCGGCAGCATCCTGTGGAGCCCAGGATCTGGGGACTTCCCCGGGCTCCATGCAGCGCTGCTGTTTTGAAAGGTTATGGGCAGCCTGGTATCAGGCTGCATGCGGCATTTCAAAGTGGTAGTGCCACGTGGAACCTGGAGTCAGCTGGCGACTCTCCCACTGACGTTGGGTTCCATGTGGCACTGCCGCTTTGAAATACCACGGGGAGCCCAGCATCAGGCATTTCAAAGCAGCAGTGCTGTGTGGAGCCCAGAGTCAGCTGGGGAGTTAATCCCAGGCTCTACGTGGCATTGCCGCTTTGAAATGCCACATGCAGCCTGGGGTCACCTCAGCTGGCCCCAGGCTACATGCGCCTTTCAAAGCGGCAGTGCCACATGGAGCCCGGAGTCTGGCCCTAGGCTCCACACAGCGCTGCAGCTTTGAAGTACCCTGTCTCCTTTCTCCCCTCCCCGTTTGCTGTCTCTTTCTGATAGAGACAGCAAAGGGTGGGGAAGCGACTTGTTGACTGTCCTGTTGACTATCCGATAACATTTGCTTTTAGATTGTCGACTAATCTTTCACATCCCTAGTTGGGGGGCACACAGAAAGAGGCAGCAAGGGGAGAAAGGAGGAGGCTTTCAAAGCAGCAGCTCTGTGTGGAGCCCGGGCCGGACCTGGCCCATGCTGCATGCGGAATTTCAAAGCGGCAGCACCACATGGAACCTGGGGCCTGCCGCTCTGAAACACTGCGGAGAGCGGTGTTTCCCGCTGACCCCATGCTCCTAGTAGAGCTTTCGCCTTTGAAATGTAGCAACAGTCCTGGGGCTGTTGCTACACTTCAAAGGCGGAGATGCCCTTATCAACTAATTGAATAGTCAATGAAAATTGCATCACCTATTCGATTAGCCAGTTAATTGAAATTTTACATCCCTACTCAGAGCATGGGGTCAGTCTGTCCTGTGCTTTTAATAACCTCCATGGTGGATCCAGGCAGTGTGAAGGAAAAAGTTGCTTGATTCAGATGCAGAAGGATCTGGGGGGAGATGGGGACAAAGGAGGGAGAAACCAGGAAATGAGTGATGAAATGGAACTGGGAGCTCAGGGAGGGAAAGGGCTTAGGAACTGAGCTTGGATAAGGACCTGGGGGGTGGAAAAGAGGCCTGCTGAACTGAGGAGTTGGGGGGACACTGGCATTAAGTGAGATGCCCAAGTGGTGAGGAGAGATTGGGCCTGAGAACCAAGAAAGATGGAGAGCAGTCTGGGATTTTGGGAGCCAGCGAGCCGAATAGATAAATGTAAGCCAGATGAGTCAGGAAGTGGGAGAGTGGAACTGACTGGGTAAGAAAACTAGGAGCTAAAGGGCTTGGGAATGGCTGGACAAAGAGAGTAGGATTGAGAGTCTGGAGGGGGTGAGACTAGGATTTGTTGGACAGGAAGTCTGGGATAAGAAACCTAAGGATTGGAGACTGTGCTGACTAGTTAAGGATAATGGGGCAAGAATTCAGTGGTAGTGATGAGACAAGACTAAGGCAGTACATAAGGCATCATACATGGGAGCGAGGGAGACGAGTGGGTATCTTCTAGAGAATGTTCCCTTCCAGACCTTGCTATGGGACTCAAGATTCCAAAGTCTCGCCATTCTTTTGCTGTCAGAAAACATCTATAAAATTATAACTGACAAATTATCTCATCTCCTCGTAGTGCTGATCCACATAGAGAATGACAACTTTGAACTGCCATCAGTTACCCTGTTAGTTCAAGTGACCGAAATCTGTGCACAGATTCTAAAAGTTTAAACTCTGTTGATGACCCAATTGGTGTTGTCCAGTTTTGCTTTTTTTATAATCTAGAACTGCAAACATACAAATTCTGTTAAAAGAATATTAAAGTTGCAAAGTTGAGCACTCAAAAGTTAAGATCTCTCAGAACTGAAGTAGCAAGCTTAGTTACTTAATAGTGTTCAAGCTTAATTTGGCCTTCATATATATCCCACATTAATTAATTACATTATCCCACATTTTTTTCCATAGGGACCCCTCTGTTTCATTCAGAGTATAGGTTGGATGGTGCTCACTTAATAAGAAACTATTCAGTGTTCTTGTTTTCTGTTTACTGCAGTTCCATGCCTTATTTACTGACCATTTTGCAACCTCTACTTTGAAGACTGAATTATTAATTTTCCTCATTGGCTTTTGTGGCATTTACCCCTACAGTATCTGATTGCTTCACAAAATTTAACAAATCTGTTTTCACAACCTACTTATGAATTGTCAATATTCTTGTCCCCATTTTACACTTATTGGGACCTGAAGCACCGAAAGACTAAAGTAAAAGAATCAAATATGTATATTTTCATTCAAAGCACAGCTTCTGTTGACTTCAGTTGCAGCTCTGAATGAACACTGGCGATGTTAAATTTAGATTAATGGACTAATCAAATAGTTGATGCAAATTGCATCAACTATTCAATTAATTGATAAGGGTGCCTGCGCCTTTGAAGTGTAGCAACAGCCTTGGGGCTGTTGCTACACTTCAAAGGCGAAAGTACTGTGGGATCACGGGGCCAGCAGGGAACTCAGAGTTTCTTGCTGGCCCCATGCTCCCCGTGGTGTTTCAAAACGGCAGCACTGCATGGCACCCAGGGTCAGCAGAGGACTTAGAGTCCCCAGCTGATCCTGGGCTCCATGAACTGCTGCCACTTTGAAATGCTGCAGGGAGCCCACATCAGGCTCTACACGGCATTTCAAAGTGGCAGCGTTGCATGGATCCCAGGATCAGTGGGGGAGTCCCCAGCTGACCTTGGGCTCCACGCAATGCTGCTGTTTTGAAACACAGTGTGCAGCCTGGGCCAGCTGGGGGACTCACAAGCTGGTCTAGGGCAGCATGCGATGTTTCAAAGCTGCAGTGCCTCATAGAGCCCAGGGTCTGGTCCCAGGCTTCATGCTGAACTGCTGCTTTGAATACCCCTTCCTATATCCCTCCTTGCTGCCTCTCTCTGCTAGAGGCAGCAAGGGGAGGAGAAGCAACTAGTCATTCACATCCCTAGTGAACACCACTTCTGTAAATCAGACCGGGGTCTTAAGTCAGGCTTAGGCACAGGCACCCAGAAAATGAGAAAAACACAATTAGTGATTACCTCTAAAGAGTATCATTTAAATGATTTGCCTAGCATCATATAGGAACTCAGCAACAAATGATATTGCCCTACAGCCAACAGCTTCCTTCATTACACAGTCTTGATTCATCCCTAGAACAGTCCATGCTGTCCACTGAATGAAGCAGGCGTCCTGTGAAAAACAGTATGTAATCATGTAACCAAGGTTTGTATTATCATGCAAATACACAAGAGGACTGAAGAGAGGTTGCACAGAGTATTTCATTTTTGTCATTTCCTAGCTTTTGAGTGCTTAACTTTGCAACCTTTATGTTCTCTTCAATATAGAGCATGTGACTGCATCAAATATTGATATACACACACATAATATAGATTGAAATACAATTAAATTGTTATACTGTTTTAAGTAAATTTTGTATGTTGAAAGGGAACAGGTACTTGTTCTTAGTAGATACCACACCATCATGATTAGGTTGGTAATGATAAGGATTTCATGTCTGGCTAATATGGTGAATATTTGTAACAGTAGTAGGATGTGTCTGTCCTTTCACTAATGTTCCATTGTCCTGCAGAAGATGAAGGCTGATAAAAGTGACTTTATACTCACTTTCATTAGACCTGGGGAAGCCCATTTTGGGTAGCAGTGGTGAATTTTATAAAATATTTGTTTTAAGCAAATAAAGCCTACAAGTAAGAAGAAAATAATCAAACTGACTGTGCTGCTAGACAGATTATTTTTCATTAGGTATTTACTTTTATGTGGGCTCATTCTTCATTATTTCATAGTATTGAAAACTGATGTTAAGCAACTTAGTGAGTTACATAAAGCATCATTATAGAACTATCAAGTCATGGAATCATTTCCTGTTCTTTTACTTGAAAGTATAGCTTTTGATAAGCACATGGAGTAATAAACCCTATTTTAAGAGATTAAGAATATTAAAATTACCTTTTACTAAAATATTTAATGTTTTATAATTTGTTAATGTGTCTATTTTTATTTTAATGCTCTTTTTGTAGACTAGAAATATTTATTTTAAACAGCCAAACTTTGGTTATCTGAGCATGGAGTGCTATGTCCCTTCTATCCTGCAAACTCTAATAATCTTGTACTGTTTCTGCACATTGTCTGGCTCTATTGTGATAGCTTGTGCTTCATCCAGTGGGAAAGCCAATTAATTGTCCCAGAAGAGTATGTCCCTAAAATCTCTTGCACCGCTGAACAATGAGAGGCATGATAATTGGCCACTGTGAGAATGTTTCAGATGCTGTATATTCATATTATTTACTTAGTTAATTATCAGGACTGGATATGTCTCTCTAAATTTGGAAATATATAGTAAACTTTTATATTTTGTAGTCCTGTTGCAAAGCCTATGAGTACATGGGATACATAATGGAAAAGGAGCAAGCGTATAAGGATGCAGCTGTAAATTATGAGATGGCCTGGAAGTATGGAAACCAAACAAATCCAACAATAGGTATGTATACACAACCTACATTTTTATCCTGTGATAGTATAAAAGAACAGAAACAGGGCTCTTGATTGATAAGACTGCATTTAATTTTCCATATAAGTAAAATATCTTCTCTGTCATTCTGTGGAAATTCAGCTGTTCAGAGTTCTACATTATAGTAATTGGGAAAGCCTTCGTGGCAAGAGATGTCAGTTTGAACTGGCATTTTGACAAGACACTCAGCAATTTGCAGCCACAGTTCTTTGAGCAGTATTCCTCTAGGTGCTCCTCTTCAGGAGTGCATATGAACTTCTGAGCTGTTGATTGGAGATTTTCCATTACAAGTGTTCAGCCTGTGCATGCATTCCATAAAACCCCACAATGCACACTGAGGGAATATAGGGCTGCATGGATGAACGGCCCTCAGTTCTGTCTCTTAATGTTTCAGTGGCAGGCAGAGATAGTGTCTGACTTGTATGTACCACCATTTGTTTTATAGCTGTTCTTTTAGGTAGTGCTTCTTGTTTTAGTATAGAATTACTTCAATTAACTTTTTTTGTCTTCCTTTTTCCTCCTATATTTCTGGAGAGCCTATTAGCCTGGCTAGACATGCTTGGCTCACCACATTTCAAACCTCCCTTGTCAGAAGG